>NC_135693.1:18570617-18595617 GCF_964276395.1 Gasterosteus aculeatus | reverse complement strand
CCGGCTAAAGGTCTCTGTGCACCCCAGTGTGCTTTTACTCCTTAAATGCCCGAGTTTTCTTACCTATCACCGTCCTCCGGCTTCCTCCGTTGTAATCGAATTAAATAATGTATCAGGCCGGGTCAACAAAAGGGCCTCTCTCTCTCTCTCTTCGACTGCAGCAAAGCCGAGGCGAGGTTTGCACACACTTACACAAGCAAACACAATGGATGGGAATGCAGGCAGAACAAACAGCGAAATGCGAGGGGAGAACATTGAGACGGAGGACCGAGAAGGTTCTTTTTTACCTTTAAACAGCAGAGACCAATTCAGCAACTCAAAGCAACTACAAACTCTGTGTGTGGCACTTTAAATGTTAAGACGTAACAAAATACAAGACACATTTCCTACAAGATACCAAACGGTCACTCTTTTTGTGTGAAGTGCAGTGATTTTCTCACTTCTATGGTACCAGATGAGTCGCCCCCTGGTGGCCAGTACACAGAATGCATTGTCCTTACTTTTTAGAGCCGGTGGTTGCAGCTTTGTTCTCAAACACCAACTTTGACTTTAAATATTTTAATCATAAGTGTCTCGTGCATCTGCTCACTTTCACTGCTGAACGGCCCCTGACAGCAGCACTTGAGGGAAGGCGAACACTGCCGCCCTCCTCACCCTCCTTTTCATCTTGACCTCTCGGCTAGTTAATCTCGGGTCATCAGGAAGCCATTTGTCACGCCGGGACGCGGAGGAGTGTGAGGGCCGAGAGGTCCGCTTGGCCTCGCCCTCGCCCACTTCAGATCCCTCACGCCTCCCCTCTCCCGTCGCCTCGGCGCCGCTCTCGCCAGCGGGGCCTCAAGGCCCGGGCGCTCGCTCCTTCTCATCTCGCCCCTTCTCATCTCGCCCCTCTCTCTCCGTTTTCCCCAAAGCGCTGACGGCTGGAAAAACTACAAGCGAGGCCTGGGGGAAGGCTGCGAGGCAGCAGGGAGAGCCAGCCGGGAAAGGGGGGGGGAGCGAGGGAGACAAAAGACTAAAAGATAAATGAAGGGACGAGAGTGCGAGAGAGGCTGGAAGAGGGGAAACGGCGAAGGAGGCCGAGTGGAGGAGAGAGAGTCTAGTGGTGTACATCGCCCTGACTCTGCAGACGATGCGGGAGCATAAAACTCTTCTCGTCTGCAGTGTTAAGAATCTCTTATATAGAATTTCTTATTAAAATGTACACTAGCGCAAAAACAGCAAGTCTCATGCCTCTCATCGGGGCAAAAACAACCATTTAAATAAATATTTTGAGGAGCAAATTAATAGCACAAAGAATATATGTAACGGTTTTTAATGACTTTGTCGCCTGCAGACGTTTTGTGTCTTATTAACGGATGAGAAATTACCTCTTTGTGATGTTCTTTCCACCAGCAAAACATCCTGGACCTCATGGCCACATAAATAATGACTTTGAATCCCACTGCACAATCCTACTGCACCTTTGGATTTTTTCGGATCTTTTTGGTTAAATAGTCACAGATTCATATATAATGTTGCATCATCTAGGGACAAAAACTTATTTCAATGCCAATAAAAAAAAGGCCGGATCATTTTTACCATCAACACAAGGAAGAAATGTTGTTATTTAAACCTTTAAAGTTGTAAACATGTCGGTAGTGAACACATGATTGAAATATGCACATGCGTCGTATTTCATTTGTTTCCCTGCATAAATATTTTGTCGTGGTGACTGAAGCCTCATTCAAGTTTTTATATGTTCCAAAGTGGTTCTGTTGCAGACGTTAATGGTTCCAATGTGATCTACGAACTAAGAACTTTGCTGTCGCCTTGACTTTCCCACTTTGATCCAGGAGTTGTATCCTTGAAATGAAGCAGAGAAGCGACCGATAGTTGCAGGTGATTTCTTCTCCGGTTGTCATGGCAACCTTCACTCCAGAACGCAGAGTCAGCCCAATGCACCAAAGGGAAACGCCGAGCCGCTGCACGTGCTTTGGTGTCACACGGGTCTGTTTTTCATTGTAAGAGCGATCCCCAAATGTTGCTCAAAAGAAACATTGGACCGCTTGCATCTGCTCTCAACGACTCATTCATTCGTCCTCCCGGCGTTCACCCCTCAATCCCCCTTTTCTCTAAATCTTTGTCTGACTTCTACTGTTGTCCCCTCTCTTTGTCTTTGGACGGAGCATTGTGTGTGTTTGTTTCAGGGATTTTAATGTCCACCCAAGTAATGAATTCTGCAGCATCCGGCCAATAAATAATTCAATTATAGGATGGCCATTTGGGCAAAAGCGAGAGGCTGGATGGGGGAGGGGGTGAGGGAGGGGAGAGAGACAGGTGATGGTGGAGGCATTCAGATGAGGAAGTATGAGGGTGAAACCCCTCAACCCAAATACAGGACGCCCACAGCTCCAATAAGATCTGTACACGACGCCATCTCACCCAACGATCTTGTTAATGTATCATATCAAATATTCAAAGCAGCTCTGAGGAACATTCTGGGCCACTCGCTCTGCAATTGGCTTTCCAAATGGCTCACGGGTCGACCTCGGTCTGGGACAACGGGACAACTCAACCATTAGACACATTAGTTGTCGAGACAAGACGCTGTCGAGCTGTCTCTTCCCACATGTGACCAAAAACGGCATCGTGAAACGTGGCCTCAAGGGACGACCTCGCTCCAAATCTCACCCAGACCGGCGCCAGGAATGTCTGACAAAGTCACACGAACCGCCACCCGACCAGCGCACAAATACAGGTCTGCACTTTGCGAGGCGCCTCCAGACGTTTGCTGCGAGAACCTCCCGCTGGTTTCGGGAGTGAAATGTGAAGGTCCTTGTTACGTTGCAGTGTTCTTATTGTCTTTGTCCAGCATCATTCCCGTGACTACCTCTATTTATACTAAATACAGCCAACAACCAGCACAGGTAATCTTGTTTAAACCTTGCAGTGTATCAGCTGGAGCCTCGGCAGGTATTAAGTCTTGGAGGAGCATCAGTTCGGTGCTTTTAGTAGCACCTTGTTGATTGTTTTAAACCCTCTATCCGTCCCCAGAGGCACCTCGAGCAAAGACGCTCTGCAGCGCTTCTCCTTTTTCAAATCAAACAAAACCCGCCTGAGCTGCTTTTTGTCTACATTTCTTGAAATTGCCTCGAGATCACGCTGAGCTGCTTGAGGCCCCTCCAGCTGCGACGGGGTTTGTTTGTTCGCCGTCTCAAAGTGACGCGGGAGCTCATTGTTTGTGGCATTTGGGATCTTGGCGTTTCCGCATCTTCCGGCGCAGCGGCGCCACAAGTGCAGAAAACGCTGCACTTCGTCAGTGACGAAGAGGACGAGGACGTGAAGGAAAGGGAAAACGCGAAAGGGAAAAAGGGAGGGAGGAAGGGAGAGAGATTACTCGGCGCGACGGGTTCAGGCAATCTGCAAAGGGGGGCAGCGAGATGGACGGGCGAGTGGCTCGATCTCGCCCGTCACTTGCAATCTGCGCTGAAGTGCGCGCGTTCGTTCGTCGCCGCTGTTGTTGTTTCTTTGCGTCCGTGTTGGCTGTGCGCGAGGGGGGGGGTAACGCACGCGGCCCCGGAGCCGCCGGGAGTCCTCGGGTTTGACGCGGCGTTTGACGGCCTCAATTTTCGCCCTGCGGGCCGCGGCGTCCGTCGATTGCGCTCGGCTCTCTGGGCGAGTGTGAGGCGGAGGTGCAGGTGCGCGAGGCGTGTCTGTCGGTGATAGTCGAGGTGGAATGAGGGCAGCGGGGAGGGGGGGGAGGGAGGGGAGGGGGTGAGGAGGCGACAGAAGCTCAACCGAGAGAGAGAGAGAGAGAGAGAGAGACACATCTGAAGGTGCCAGACGACGAAGGTTCTTCTGAAGCTTCGTGAGTCATTTTTTGAAGCGGCGCTTAAATCTCACTCGGCCGGCTTTGATCTCGGGCCGCCGCGTCGAGGGGCGGCGTCTGTTTTTGGAGAGAGAGAGAGAGAGAGACGTGGAAAGAGCGTCCTTCTTCGAGCCGTGACGGTGACTGTGGGCGGCGAGGTCGAGCGCGTGTCTACACAGGCGCTCAGCGGGGCGCCTAAAAGGGCGGCCGGCACCAACGCCACAGCTCCTTGACGCCACTTGCAGATTGGAGGACGTTGATGGCCGTGCCCCCCCCCCCCCCCCCCCTTGCTGCCACGCGGTTTGACATTTACTCGTCGTCAACTGCCTTTTACAACGGACGACGCTGCACGCGTTCAGGGGGGGGGGTCGATACTCACAGCAGGCTGTTTTTTTTTCAGTTCGGTCGTGGTTGCAGAGAGAAAAGGCTTTTTCTCCCCCTGCTGATTCTGACAGACAATCAATCGGCAACTCAAAATGCTCCCAAAGTGCTCGGATTGATAAAAGCGCCCTCTGATTTATAAGTACCCATGTTTGATGTTGTTATTAAGCCTTTCTGTGGCTATAAAGCGGCTAAAGGAAGCCGCTTTATCCGATGATGATAAAAGTCATTGGATTTTGGCGCCGGGTCAATGCGGTAAAAGGTCCTTTGCATAACCACCTTCATCTTGTGGACGTGTTGACTATCCAGCACTGCTTTCCTGGCATCACATCGCTGGGCCGCGGTCGTGCAGAATAATAATAGCCGGTGTCGCGCGGCACCTCCCCGGAGCCTCGGCGCCTGCTCACCTGCCACATTTCCATCGCGAGAGGGTGTTGAATCAACGCGAGCAGACGCGGCTCGCTCGCCGCGTGCGATCCCGAGTGGGGGAACGCCGCCGGTTTGTGTCGAGCTCACATCCTTCAGTCACTCCTTTTATGAAGCAAAAGTGATGCAACGACAAACCGCCGCTACAAAGCCGCCGATTGTTGCACGCGATCAAACGCCTGCCCTTCGCTCTCTCTTTCTTTCACCTCTTTGTTTTTGTTCCCCTCTCCTCCTCCTCTTCCCCCTCTTTCTTATCCCCTAGTTCATCCCCTCCGTCTCCCCCCACCATCGCTCCCTGAGATGCTAATCTCCCGGTAGTATAAGCGTAGTCAGACTTTGATCAGAGGCCCCTCAGCTTCTGTCTCTCAGACCTCAGCGTACTGATACTCTGCACTTATTGAGCACTACGCTGGATAGAACGTGATGCAGGATGAAATGCTGACTTTACTCTCAATGAGAATGAGGCAACGGTTAGCGCTCGCTTGCAGCGCTAACGGGGGAGGGGGGGGGGCTCCGTGGCCGGCCTCCAGAAAGCTCCCCCGGGGTCACAGCGTCCTGACTGCTGTGCGTTCGGCAGCCGGCGGAACATTGGAACACGGCGAGGGAACCGCTGCGCCGGCTGTGATTATCTGCCGTGCGCCCGAGCCTGTCGCGCCTCGAGCTCATTCCGCAGGTTGTTATTTTTTTTTTTTCTCGAGAAATGTCTCATACGACTCTGTGACTTTGTGAATTCCCCAAAAAACGAAGTGAACGTCAAGCAAACCGGCTGCAGCGCACGAAGAAATGTGCGATGCTTTGACTCCGGACTGAGCTCATTAACGCGCTCAGGCACAGACCCACCGGCTGAGGACTGAATCGGCCTCTGATGCTCGGGGATTATTAATAATCTCTATAATATAAATCAAGTAGCTGACATGTCGGTAACTGCACGGGTTAGAAGAAGTAAAGAGGCGCACTGGTGAACAAATAACAAAAGCCAGCGTGACGATAACTCACCACGAGTCACAGCAGGAAGCAGACGATGCTCTCTGCGTCGCGCTGCATTCAAGTGTTGTTCGGATTAACATCACGGTCCACAGTCGGTCCTCCTACACGCGACTCACTTCTCGCGGGTAAACAAACAAATAACAGGTATGTTATGATATATTCATGCGGCTTTGAAATACCTTGTTTTGTAGGATATCTCTTCTTTTTTTCCACGATCCTGCAGGATTCCTGTTGTGCTTTATCAGTACGACTCGGACCCCCAAGCCATTGCTTTCCCCCCGATCCATCCCTGAGTGGGTAAGCGGGTATTGATTTGCCAGAAGGTATTTCCAGCTGTGATTTGTGGGATTTGAGACCACCAGCCCTCTTTCTCTTTTCCAGGGTTCTTTAAGAAAATGGGTTTCTTTTTTTCTCCCCCTTCTTCTTTCCTCTCAATTCTTTTCTATTTTTGTGTCTTTTCAGCGTGATGAGTCAATTACAGTCGACAATAAAGAGGCGAGACAAACAAACCGGGTTCTTGCCCAGAGACAGAGATTCCGACCTCTAACTGGATAACTGGACAATGACGCCAAAGGCCTGCTGGCATTGTGTGTTCGTCTGTTAGATAAAAGAGCCCAGTAAATTAAACAAAGCAATTTTCTCTGCTTTGCTCTTATTTCAGGAGATCTAGTTATTGATACACATATATATGTCTGTATGAAGGGAATGAGACAGGGATGTCTCACAGAACCAGGGTCTCACGGCGAGAGTCAAGTGCTCGTCTATCCTTCTAAACGAAGACGGGTGTGCACATCTGGGAGGGTTCTCCGGCGCCTGTGGGTTCCTCGGGCTGAAAAACGACATCGACAACATCTGCCGAAAAAAGCACACGTTGGCATTGTATTCATATTTTCCTTTATGCTAACAGCTAACTCCCAAACGCACTCTGCCCCCCCTGTGATCTGCAGAAAACCTTTATCGTCTCCGTGTCTCCCACCACGCCGCCAGCCGTCTCTCCTCCTCCCGTCATATGGAACCGTGTCCACGAGCAGGGCCTGAGCCTCAGTGCTCCCCAAGTACAGAAAGAACAAATCATTTTAAAGTGTTCGATCGCGTGAAGGTTTTGTGCTCTGGTGTGATGCATCTGGGTGAAAATAGCACTAACTTAGGATGGCGAGTTTGTTCGTCTAGTACAAGGATTTTATAGGTGTGCTGCACTGCAAAATACTTTGGACATTAATTATTGATATTGTATTGATGGAAAATTGCATGAAAATGTTTTTTAGGGAAATTAAACCGTAATTTTACATCTTTTTTTTATCTTCTGATTTGTCCAATTAAAACGTGGCAGAAATGACCCCAAAAAGACGACTTTATTTTTTACAA
The DNA here is from genome assembly GCF_964276395.1 of Gasterosteus aculeatus. NCBI lineage: Eukaryota > Metazoa > Chordata > Actinopteri > Perciformes > Gasterosteidae > Gasterosteus > Gasterosteus aculeatus. Next base: position 18,588,614 of record NC_135693.1, on the reverse strand, counting down.
ACAAGTAAGATCTTAAAATCTTAAAATGCCATCGCTGATGTCCGCAGGTTAGACTCCTCCCCCCGCATCTACATAATAATTATGTTTTCACAGTAGTGCTCACTTTGGTATCATGGAGGTTAAATTCAATTGTATTGAGACAAATTCATCATGAAAAACAATGTAGCAGATGAAAGTTTCTGGATTCACGGCTTCCATTGCAGCAGTTAGTACTTTAAATGTCACCCACGTACAAAATGTTGGTAAATAGTTGCCTATTTGCTATTCAGAGCCGCGGTATCAAGACCTCAGGCGGTGAGTGTTTAACGATATAGTTTTTCAATGCGCGAAACAGAAATTCTACTTTTAATTTATTAAGTGAGAGAAGTTGTTTCCACGCACACGGCTCTCAATTGAGTTAGAGACGAAGAGTTAAAGAGTGTTGCAACACAGCACGTCCTCCGCTATGCACACACGCACACACACACACACACACACACACACACACACACACACACACACACACACAGAGTGATCTCTGATTCATCAGGTCTCAAGCAGAACAAGAATGACTGGCATCCTAAACAGCGCCGCGCACACACACTGTCACGCACACACTTTGTGTAACCTACTTATACCGACGCATGAACACAATAAAGTCTGTTAGATGTCAGTCAAAAATGCCTATGAGAAGCCTGCGTCACACACACACACACACACACACACACTGACAGAGATTGATTGGATGAGAGGAGCAGGGCTGTAAGTGTGTGTGACATTAGAGATCACCTAGGAGATGGCGAGACCGCACACACACACACACACACACAGATCGTCACGAAGCAGAGCCGCGCCACGGCAAATGAACCTATCTGAAATGCAATTCCCACACACACACACACACGCACACACACAAACGCACACAGCCACCAAACAGGCTGAGCAGTCCCTGTTTTCTCATTACTGCAGATAGATAGATGGAGGGAGGCAGGGGGGGAGGCAGGGGGAGGACGGGAGTAGAGACTAAAGACAAGAGGAAAAAAGGATGAAACGAAGGAAGCGACAAAGGAAAAAGAGATGGCTTGAGGAAGGAGGACAGGTAGCGATAGGAGAGTAAAGAAGCTGAGAAGATGATGTGAGATTGTGTTGAGGGCTTTATTAGACAGAGGCTGGCTGGCCCTCCAGGGGGAGTTGCTGTGTGTGTGTGTGTGTCTGTGCGACTACTTGTGTGTGTCAGTGTGGTGGCGGAAATTGTTGTCGGCAGGACCCCAAATGGCTGTTTTCCTGCCTGACAGAAGATAAGAGAGAGAAAAATAATATATATATATACAAGGAAGATTGCAAGGAGAGAAGACCTAGAAAGAGGGGGAGCAGAAGGAAGTTAAAAGGAAGAGCAGGAGGAGGAGCAAATGGGGCGGAGGTGAAGGAGAAGACGGGCGGAGGGAGAGGAGGGACGCAGACAGATACAAACAGGAGCAGAAGAGGTCGGGAGGGAGGAGGAGATGAAAGGAGAAGGGAAAGAAAGAGACGCGGCAGAGAGGACGAGATGGAGGCAAAAGATGAGGAGCAGTGGGAGAGAATGCGCGAGGCCACAAAAAAGGGGGAGGTGGAGAGAAAGAGGGAGGGGAGGCGTAGAGAGAAGATGGCGGGTTTACCCGTTAATAACCACTTCATCTGCAACACTGACGAAAGTAAGAGAAGATTTATTAATGCAGCACATTTTTATGTCGCAAGTTGTCCTCGCAATAGAAGGCAAAAGTCACAAGAAATACGATAATAATAATCTTTTATTCCTCCCACAGTGTGGAAATTTTAATTGTTACGGTGTTGCAAGAGGCCGAGGGATCCGTAAAAACAAGAGTTCCAAAAAACATATAAAATGTTGAGAAACCAAACGGTCCGCATCGCTGCACACATGAAATAGGAAATATGAAAAGTTGATATTGCATGTATAATTGATATTGCTTGGATTATGTATTGCTCAGTGGAATACGCTGATATTGCACATGAATGAATCATGCGAGCGGCCTGGATGGGAGGAAGGACCCCGGGTACCCCTCCGTCACCGACGCGGCCGGGCACTGATGGAGCTGCCCGCTGGCATGTCATGGTCCAGCCGTCACTCCACCCGATAGATGGGAGGAAGGGTGGGGGAGGCATCTGAGGACAGATCCGCCTCCTCAACCAGCCCCTTTATTTAGTGGTAGAAAATAGAGACAAAGCACAGAAATGATCATTTGAATGTGTGGACCACTCAGTCGCGGTAACGGGTGTCTTCCGGGGGACGCTCGGGGTCGGAGCCCGCTTGGAGTCCTCAATCCAGAGAGCACAGGTTGAACACTTTATTACACGTGGGGCTCTTCTTCTGCCGATGACCTGCTGTCTTCATGACGTGACTTGAAGCGCTGAACCGTAGAGACGGGCGACGGATCCGCCCCGCTGAGCCTCCGGAGACAGTAGGTGTCCAATCAGCGGCAACCTGCAGGCCCGGAGACCGCGGGCGGCTTGAGGGGGACAGAGTCTTTGGCTGTACATGTCAGTGCCTTCCACTGCCACAGGCGAGAACATCCTCTGTTGGCCACACGTGTGCCTCAACGTCCCCGTGAGGTCGAATGAAAACAGGAGCATCATCCGCATACAAAGAGGAGGACGAGAGGCGCGAGTGGCAGCAACACATTGTACATATTCATTATTTTATTATTCAAACAGTGTTCTAACTGTTTTTGAGGCGTTTTGTGTTTAACTAAAATAAATCTCAAAGTAAAACCCGTGAAGACTGGTGGAGCAACTCATTCCTCAGAGTGTACAGCTTGTCGGGTGGAGACAATGTGGAGGGGGGGGTGGGCTGTCGCCTGTGACAGGGGTCAGGGGTCAGATCCCATCCCAAGATGCTTTGTGGCACGAGCCGCGAGGACGGTTGCCCCGTGTTTTCCTCTCTGTCAGCCTCCGTCTGGCTTCAGTCTCACCTTACAAGCTGACCCTTCTCTCAGCAAGGAGAAGACACACTCACGCACACAGACACACACACACACACACACACATAAACAGCGTCTCACACAGAATGAGACGTGCCGGCGTTCTGGTTTCTCTGTATTGCGTTTTGAAGTCTGCATTGTACACATTTGTGTGTTTTTCTGTTAGAGGCTGTTTAAGCATTAAGTGTGTGTCTCTCGTCTGTGTGTGTGTGTGTGTGTGTTTTGTGCATTGTTTGTGTGTCTACTGATGATACTGAGTTCAGAGCAGTTTTAGCTTAGAGGTCTCAGTCTTGCCAAGCTTGTTAAATGCATTATGAAAGTCTTTTCAAAATAAAGTTACATTTTCACAAAAAAAACAGTTTCATGAATAAAATATGTTTTTCCAAAATAGTTACGTATATCTGTTTTGGAGACGCGTGATTCTGTTTTTATATTTTTGTTCTATAATTATTATAGCAGAATAGTGTTACATGTTATAGGGAAGGTTTAAAATAGCTACTCGGGTAAAGGAATTTATTATTATTATTATTATTATTTATTTATTTACCATTAGATCTTGTTACCGGAAACGCTTATTTAAAAGACGGGAGAAAAATGTCCCTTTCACTCCGTGTAGGACACGTTCTCCAGATAGATGTTCTTCCGGCAACTGGTCCCCACCTCTGCTGAAAGACACAGCCCACCTTTACAAACTGACAGGTAATGGCTCTAAGGTGGGGGGGCGGGTAGGTTGCCCTTCACAGTCTAATGAGTTCTGAAGGAGTTGAGCACAAAGTGGAGGGAGAGACATTCACAGGCCAGCAGGCTGACTCATAAATAACACACCTGAGACCAGAGTGGGGGGGGGCACAGACAGGAAACCTTTAAAAGCATCGGCATCCAAACGTACGAACGGGGGAACGAAAGATTGGAGTTACAAATGATCAGCGGACACAAACATTTTCCTAAAAGCTCCAATAATTAGTTTTTGGGTGAAACGACGTGTTGAAAGAGGCCGAAAAGTTGGAGGATGTATTCTTATTATTTAAGTTGCTTGTAACGGACATGGTGCTGCATACAAACGCTCCCCCCGGGATGAAAGCAAGGAGACGCTGCAGCTCGCTCCAAACACCCCCGAGTCCCACGGAAATCAAACAGCTTCATTTATCTCATTTCATTACCGCTCGCCGGCTTTTCCGATATTTCATCCTCCTCCGCGGTGATGAAATGACGCTAAACGCTTTTACATTTAGCATCATTCAACATCATTCGTCGGTACGGAGGAAAAGAGTGCAGTTTAGTGTGATCCCACGATGCTGGCGACGTACACGTGGTGCACATGGACGCGCTGAAGGTTGCAGCTCGGAGGGGAAAACCTCAGCGCGTCTCGGGGTCTCCCGTCACTTTGTTTTCTCCTCGTCACAGTCGCAGCTTTGTTAGCACACCAATTAACTGCATCTAATCAGTCCTCCGCCGCGTCGGGTTCTGTTGTGACGCATGTGACGGTTTACATTCGCTCACGGTGTTGAGGAAAGCAATGGGTATGCGTGAAGCGCATTCGCTGGAAACAGAATTAAATGGGCATTAAATCAAAGCGTTTTTTTCTGCCGCGCACCTGCCAATCAAACATTGACATTTTGCGTTTTTAATTAAACAGTTGTTTTCTTCTTCAGTGCGTAGTCTGCAATGACAGCATCCAGCAGGTCTGAAATAACGTCTGTGAGACGTGTTGTTTGATCAAACTGCGTCCGATCAGAAACCGGATGTGAAACGGGAGCTTTAATGGCGTTTCGAAAGAGAAACCCAACATGGCGGGAGCGAGGAGACGCCCGCGGGCCGACGGCGTCTCCGACGTGGACGGAGGGGAAGGGCTTTGAGGACGTTTACGGGCTTCGTCCTGACCGCAGGTGGAGGTGGTGGTCGAGCAAAGACAAAGGTGACTTTGTTGCGGTCCTCAAACACTCGGCGTTCTACATCAAAGGGCCCCCCGTGGGCGCGTTCTGCTCAACGCGCATGTTCCAAACACCCGGCGGAGCCGCGTTTCGCGACAAACCGGAGGCGGCGAGACGCAATCAGCCCAGACGCAAAGTCATTCGGACGTTTTTCACCTTTAAACATGGAACCGAGACAAGACACGTGAAGCGCCGTGCCGTGTAACCGTCTCGGGTTGAAAGCTGGAGATATGTAGGTCACATGGAGCATCTTGTTTGTGTAAGGGGGCGGGGCAAAGGTAACGTGGGAACGAAAGTAAGGCTGATGAGGTCTGATGAGCCGAACGGCGTCGGCGCGGACTGTTCATTAAGAAACAACAATCACACAAATACTTTGGAATGTGTTTCCGTCTGCGAGGTCATCGTCGTAAACAACGGGCGTCCCGAAGGAATCCGCCTCTCGGCTGCTCCTAATCTAAACTAATCAAAGCCAAAGGGAGTCAATGCTGAAACGTTAACGTTGTTTAAAAAACAAGGACATATTGATTCAAGCTGCTGTGCAGTAACAACACGGGTACGTTTCAATCTCACTGTCTCCTTTACTCTTAAGACCGATTATGATGAGAAGGCAGCTGAGAATGTCGCTGAAACTCCTCAACAAACCACAAAAAAAAAAAAGTAAAATGACATAAAATAATTGAATATAATAATATTATTCACCATTATTCATTGAATAAAGACCTCTGATTTCAAATAACCACACAGGAGCAGGAAAGCCTGCTTTTACTACTCCTCTTACTCTTACTACCCCTCTTATTATAAACGGAAGAGTGAGATTTTGTCATTTATTGTTGTGGCTTCAGTAAAAGACTCACCGGCCCTCATATTTACTCCTCCTTTTCACCCGTCTGGGGTGAGAGAAGGCCGCTAATGACCTCTCCATCTCGTCTCCATCGCCCCCCTTCACTCCGCCGCCGCCGTCGCACAAAAGGCCGGACAAAAGGAGGGAATCAGCCCTCCCCAGCGCCCCCTTTCTGCCCCCTCGCCCCCACGTCCGCACCAGATGAATGGAGGCCTGAGCTGAGTGGAAAAGGTTGAAAAGGAGAAACCGGCGGCGGAAAAGGACGGCGCTGCCTCGCTCGGGGGAAGTTCTGCCAGGTGCTTTTTTTTTTCACATTCTACGTTTTTCAAACGAAAAGGACACGATGAAGCGCACGGGAATTCTTCGAGCCGGTTTGACACCCTGTGCAATGCCTCGGACATTTCTGCAGTTGACACGGTTGATTTTCAAACCGAAAACAAAAGTTGTGCAATATAAACGGGGTGAAAGTTGTACTTCTGTACAATTACGGTGTTTGATTCACAGCTTCACGACATTCGGTGACATGCGAGAGGGACTTTTAACCCGGAGAGAAACTGTCTCACTATTCATTTACGACGTTTTTACTTAACCTGACTAAATGTTTGTCCACACCGGGCGTCCTTGTCTTCGTCACGTGACCCCATGGACCCGCCGCGGACGAAAGAAGCCCCCGTGAGTCGGGTCAGAGAGCCATTTAATGGGAAAAGGTTACGTCATGGCGGTGGATGTAGGTCAGGCGGATCGACAGGGAGTTGTGTGTGTGTGTGTGTCCTTGTGCGTGGAGGACGGGGATGACAGGTAATGCTGCCTGACCACCTGAGTGAAAGAAGTGTGTGTGGGGGGGAGGGGGGGGGGATGTGGGTACCGCAACTGGGTCATGTAAGGAGGTAGACGGACAGGAGATGGAGGGGAAGCCGGGGAAGAATGAAAGGTTGGAGCGAAGGTGAAGTGACAGGCAGGGGTTTCATTAGGAGGAGGAGGGGGGGGGCAGATGGAGAAGGACTTGAGGGGTGAGAGCAGCGAGGGGGGGGGGGGGGGTAGAGGGAGGAGGGGGGGCTGATGGAGAAGGACTTGAGGGGCGAGAGCAGCGAGGGGGGGTGCAGGGGAGACGTGAAGGTGACAGGAAAGCTCGGGGGGTGACGGGAGTCGATTGAGGGTGAAGGAGGGAGGAAATGTCAGGAAGGGGCTACGGGGGGGGGCATAAGGAAGAGAATATAAGGAAAGGAAACAGGGAGAGTGGCAGGTGGGAGGATTACAGGGGGTCAGATGAGAAGGTCACAGAACAAAAGGTCAATGCAGGAGGGGGGGGGGGGGCTGTAGGCAACGACGCGACGAAGGGAACAAAAAAGATGCTTCAGCTCCAGCTGCGCCTCGCTCACCTCCTGTGATCTCTGCCCCCCCCTCCTCCCCCCCCCCCCCCCCCCCCCCCCCCCCCCCCCCCGGCGTTGTTCACCTGTGTGTGTCCCCGGATGCTCGCCCCGCCGTAGCGCTGCAGAGCTGCGAGGGCCCCTCCCAGAGCGATGGGCCTCCAAAGCAACCTTTCCAACCCGGCCGCCTGTCAGTCAGCGTTATCTGCCGACGCCGAGGGGGGGAGGGGGAGGAGCGCCCCGCCCCCCCCCCCCCCCGCAGAGACGCCGAGCTCTCGGTGCAAACACGGCGCCGGTGAAGAATGTCTTTATTTACTTATTTCAAAGCAGCCTGCGGATTATTTTTGCAGCGCGGTGACGTGACAGACGGATCAGACGCTGCGGCGCCATGAAAGCGACTCGTCTGCTCGTCTCTGTTTGTCTCTCACGCGGAGACTTTTAATGATTCACTATCTACCATCTCAACGGGCTCATTCAACGTTGGAGATTATCTACTTCAATTACCACCAAGTTTCACTCATTAAATAATGACTCGTTTTCTTCTTTTAATCATGGGTGTTATGTTGCTAATGATATGATCTTTTTGATCATCTCAATGCCACCAACGAAAATCAGTTCACGATTGAGCAATTTACTCTGTTATCTACTGGTGCTCCTCAGGTAACCTTTGCTGTTCAGGTGGGCTCACCTTTTGCTTTTTCTGTGGGGTGGGGTTTGAATTCTGTGTCCAATGTGCGTGTACAGTGTCCATGCAGTGTGTGTGTGTGTGTGTGTGTGCACGTGGGGGTTGTTGGTTAATAAGCTCCCTGTCCGGTAGTCCGTCCCCGACCAAAAGTGGACGAAACGTCGCGTAAATGTTGTAGGAAATCCGACGAAATTGTAAATGAATGAAAAGGGGACACAAGTTGCAAAATAATAGACCAGACTTGTCCTTTAACAATCTGGGGCAGAACCCCCCGGCCCCCCCCGGCAGCGTGAGCCCGCGGGTAAACGCTTCCCCCTGCAGTGAGCTCGGTGCCGGTGTTAGAGCACCGCGGCCACCACAAGCCCCACCGGGGGCCCCCGAAACCCGCGGCCGACCGCCCGCGGCCTGTCACGGGCCCAAATGTGCGCGCCCGCTCTGACGACTCGAACCCGCGGCCCGGGCGCACCGGAGAGCGAACGCTAACCCGCCGAGCCCCCCCCCCCACAGCTCGATGTGGGCTTATTTTTCTTCTTCTTCTCCTTCTAATAAAGCGGCGCCACGGCGCACCGCAGGGGGACGCGGGGCCCTCAGGTAAACAGCTAATGGAATCCCTCTCTCCCGCTCGGACTAAATCATCCAAATAGCAACCGGCGCCGCCGGCTCAGAGGCAGAGGGACGGCCGAGAGCCAGCGGGACGGAGGGTTGCGGGAATGGGAGGAGGAGTGGAGGGGCCGAGACGGAATGAGACGGGGGGGTCGGGGGGGGGGTAATTATGTTGTATACCTTATCCATCTCAAGCGCTAAAAGTCTGATTCAGCAGAATTAAATGTGAAACGTATTTTTTCTTTGGCTTGATGTTGTGATGCATGAATATTTGGGGGTATATTCACAAATCAAATGTTAGTCGTCGGTTAAATTTCCCCCCCGCCGACGCTGGACGATTGCAGTTAAAACCAATCAGCACCACATGGTTTGACGGTGAAAGGTCCCGTGAGGAAGAGCTGGCAGGATCTCCGGCTCAGACGCTCGGAGTCCATTTGCCGATTCTCCTCCAAGGTAAAAGCCGAGATTCTGACCTTTGATGCTAATTTTTTTTCGCGTTGTGCTTGTTTCCTGATGCATTTTTGCCTTTCGCCAGATAGATTCGCAATAGATACTCAGCCTGCTACGATGAGGGTGGGCAAAAGGCCAACAAACTACTGAGCCTGAACAGCGAATCATTGAATCGTCTTTCAGAGCAGCATTTTTCAGAGGAAACCCAAAAGCTTTTGTTCATCTGACATCAATTTAAGCAAGACTACAAAATATCGGTTTTACAGTTTGTTTCCCAGACTCCCTGGCGTGTTTCACCACCTCCTCTGCTCCTCCGCTTGTTACGCCCACTGACGAGGTTATGTTTGGGCCAATTTGTTTCTTATTTTACCGGATATTTGAAAGGAACTTGGTTAGATTTTTCATTTAAGTCTTGTTGAAACGTGTGGCGCTTTCCAAGGAGTATGTGCCCGGCCTTACAGCAGATGTTTTGCTTTTCTTCTCACGTTTTGTGAACATTATGGCGCGTTTATGGTCTCGTATATAAGTATTTCTAAACAGTGTTAATTTCGGAAACTATGACAAAAAAATTTCGTTAACGAACCTTTTTTTTCCATGACCAAGACGAGACTAAGACGTGACGAAAACGATCTCAGCCAAGAAAATAATGTATTGCAGCGATTGTAGGACGTTAAGGTCTCTCTTGTTGGGACAGAGGAAACAATAAAGGAGCATGAAGTGTCAAAAGCATTCAAGCAAACAGACAAAGACAACAAAGTGTTGCGTTTAGGTCCCTGGTCCTCATCAAGTTCTTACACCTTTGCCAATTTGTTAAATTGCCTTGCAAATAAATGCTTTGCTGTTTGTTAAAATCCAAATCCTCTCATGTAATGATTCACATGTCATTTATATTCGCTCACACAAACACTTCATCCACTTGTTCAACCGGCTCCTCCGTCACATTTTACAACCCACTGTGGCCACGAGTCAAAAAGTCTGCCGACCTGCTATAGACCTGTCCTATGAGGGACATCTATAGGCCTGTCCTATGAGGGACATCTATAGGCCTGTCCTATGGGGGACATCTATAGACCTGTCCTAGGAGGGACATCTATAGACCTGTCCTAGGAGGGACATCTATAGACCTGTCCTAGGAGGGACATCTATAGACCTGTCCTAGGAGGGACATCTATAGGCCTGTCCTAGGAGGGACATCTATAGACCTGTCCTAGGAGGGACATCTATAGGCCTGTCCTAGGAGGGACATCTATAGACCTGTCCTAGGAAAAGATTTTGTCTTATAAATCTCTTTAGAAACAGTGTTAATTTTTGATTTAGTCTTCGTCTTTAGGCAAAAATGCATATTAGTTTTAGGCCTGTCCTATGAGGGACATCTATAGACCTGTCCTAGGAGGGACATCTAAAGGCCTGTCCTATGAGGGACATCTATAGACCTGTCCTATGAGGGACATCTATAGGCCTGTCTTAGGAGGGACATCTATAGGCCTGTCCTAGGAGGGACATCTATAGACCTGTCCTAGGAGGGACATCTATAGGCCTGTCCTAGGAGGGACATCTATAGGCCTGTCCTAGGAGGGACATCTATAGACCTGTCCTAGGAGGGACATCTATAGGCCTGTCCTAGGAGGGACATCTATAGACCTGTCCTAGGAGGGACATCTATAGGCCTGTCCTAGGAGGGACATCTATAGGCCTGTCCTATGAGGGACATCTATAGGCCTGTCCTAGGAGGGACATCTACAGGCCATCTATAGGCCTGTCCTAGGAGGGACATCTATAGGCCTGTCCTAGGAGGGACATCTATAGACCTGTCCTAGGAGGGACATCTATAGGCCTGTCCTAGGAGGGACATCTATAGGCCTGTCCTAGGAGGGACATCTATAGACCTGTCCTAGGAGGGACATCTTTAGGCCTGTCCTATGAGGGACATCTATAGACCTGTCCTAGGAGGGACATCTATAGACCTGCCCTATGAGGGACATCTATAGACATGTCCTAGGAGGGACATCTATAGGCCTGTCCTAGGAGGGACATCTATAGGCCTGTCCTAGGAGGGACATCTATAGGCCTGTCCTAGGAGGGACATCTATAGGCCTGTCCTAGAAGGGACATCTATAGACCTGTCCTAGGAGGGACATCTATAGGCCTGTCCTAGGAGGGACATCTATAGGCCTGTCCTAGGAGGGACATCTATAGGCCTGTCCTAGGAGGGACATCTGATGGACAACCAAGGACTGCAAGCTGGACTATTGTGCAGCTGTAGACACACAGGGGGTCCCTGGGCCTGAGAAGGGAAGAAAAGGAGTTTTATATGGCTGTTAAATGTGACTGAAACTAATTACATTTTAGTCTAGTTTTCGTTGACTAAAACTAGATTAAAACTAAGAAGAATTAAAATGATTATGTGACTAAAACTAATATGCATTTTTGCCTAAAGACGAAGACTAAATCAAAAATTAACACTGTTTCTAAAGAGATTTTTAAGACAAAATCTTCAGTATCAGCTGTTACAGCTGTTCTTTATCTTTGGGTGTTTCCTCGAGTTGTCCTTCAGGAAGCCAGAAAGCATCATCACGTATTCGCCTCCCCTCAGGGCTCCTCACGTTGACTACAGCACGGCTCTAAACCCTCGACCGTATATCCCCCTTTGACTTGAAGCAACATGAATCCGGTTGGTGGGGCTGCTTTTCATTCAGCACACGTCAGGAAGAAGCAGCAGGAGGCCGTCCCTCTTCCAGCAGGAACTAGATTCATGCCGATACCAGAGTCCCGCTGATCAGGTCCCCTGCTGCGCCCCCGGAAACACACCTCGATTCACATTTTGCACATTTTCGCTCTGACCAAAGCGCCGGCGCGTCCAGCGATCGCCCAACGGCATCGGATTCTAAAGTGCCGGCGCGACTTCCAAAAAAACGTCTATGGGGGAAAACCTGCAGTCTGACATGGACGCACATTTCCCCCCCCGCGTCAGGTGCGTGTGGACGGAAGGACGTCGTCCGCGCGACTGATTCCGTTTGGAAGCCGTGCGGCGTTTTCTGTTTTTTATTGTGTCGAGCGGAGGACAAAAAGGTTTCCAAAGCACTTCGGTTTAGCATCAGCGGGTTTAAAACTTGGACACTAAATGAAAAGCGTAACCTTTTTGTCTCAGGCACCCAGAGCAATTTATGGAAGAAAAAGTAGTCCCATTCCTGCCACTTCTGGACCGTTTATCGGACCGCAGCCCATTTTGTTTACTGACCCGTAGTGTAAGAACCCTTTTAGCGGAGAATAAAACAATCACAGGAACCTTGGACTGTGAAGGCTTCACTTTGATCTACACTTTATGGTCCTCGCTGTGTTCGTCAGAGGAGCGATCCTGCACAAACTTCATCCATGTGACTTTTATTTAAGTGCCGACCGATAACATCTGCAAGTATAAATCCACCGGTGAAGAGGGAAGACACTCAAGTGGCCTCGCAGGGACGACGCAAACGAAGACGGGGAATTCTCTCCAAGCCGTAAGTGCATTGAAGACGCTTTGAGGATTTCCTCTGAGCGCTGACAATTCGTTATTCAGAGACGTGTAAACACACGTTTGTTTTTGTGAGTCATTCGAGAGGGAAAACTTCTTTGCTTGCCTCCTTTTTTATGCTTTCATCATCGAATGATGACATTAGCATTGTTCATTTAATCAATATCCAATCTACATCTGTGTCTCGAGCTGATGAAGAGTAATGATGACTGAAAACTGATGAAAGAAAAGCTGAAAACCGACAGCAAGTTTGTGAAAGAGCAAGAATAATAACCCTGTTTCCATAGATTTTTGGCCCGAACAAGAAGACGTCCACGTGGCTCTTCTTGAAGACCTGATATCTGGTCGGATTCCCTCTAGAGGCCTCCTCCTCCTCCTCCTCCTCCACCCAGACGAACCCGGGACTGTGGAGCCCTGCAGCCGTGACTAAGAGGGCTTTTCCCAAAGGGACCAAAGGGGGCTCAAGCACAAGTGTCCTCTCTCATCCACCGGGGAAGCCAGAAAACAGCAGAGACGGATTGAAAGTTGGTCTCGGTGACGGTGGGTGACGGCGTGCGTGTGTCCTCATCACGGGGGGCCTTGCAGCCGGTTTCATCAGTGGGACGGGGGGGGGGGGCGCTCGGCTCCTGTCTGCTGTCACACATAAGTCAGACGTTATCAGGTGAGTCGGGGGGTTTGTCGGCCTGCGATTCACCGGGTTTTTCCTTCGATCCTTTGAGCCGGGCGAGTTTACGCGCTCCAGGAAACGTGTTTGAATACAAACCGTAGAAGCCGCCGCATCCCAAGCCGACCGTCTCTGCCACTATTTGCGTCTGGAGCAGGTCAAGTGGAGGATGTGCATTCTCGATTGCGCGACACGAAGAGCCGCACGGCGTCGACGTGGACGGCTCTCTTTTGTCCCGACATGCGGTGCGACTCCGTTCGTTTTCACCGCCGACGGCTTCCTGCGAGCAATAACACAAGGTTTTGAATTCCCATCTTCTCTTTTTTTCTCCAGCGGGGAGAGGAAATGATTAACACGTCAGCAGAGAGTTAATTAAATGTGATTGAACGTAATAAAATAGGATAGGAAGCAGCAGGTCGAGATTGGGAGGCAGGAAATCGCGAGCTGAACATGTCACCACTCGAACGTTTGTTCCAATTTCTGGTGCCTGTTGTTTCATAATGACCTTGCCAGCACATTTATTGATTTTAACTTTCTTTGTAAACACTCTGCTTCTTAGGAAGGAAATGGAGAATAGCCAGTTCCCCGGGGGTACCCGCCATTTACATTAGAACGTCAAGCACAATGGGATGACCCGCCGAGGCTTCGCTCCCTTCGCGGGTTGAAGGTGCTCATCGGAGAAATGGCGATGTCACGCAGGACAAACCTGCGGCCTGAACGGCCTGCTTTTAGGCCGCAGTGATGATGGAAGTCAGGACGGAACCAAACAGAAGCCCTCGCCGTCCTCTGGAGGAACCCTTTGCTCCTGCCCGTTCGACGCCGCAGAATCCGACATCCGCCACCGGATCGAAGCCTTTCTACCCGTGAAACCACCCGAGGAAAAGGCTGAGCTGAAAGCTGCCGGGCCTCACGCGCCGCAGTGACACACAAAACGCTCCTCGTTCACCTGCATGGGCATGACGTTCCCTGCTCTCCTCCCCTTCCCCTCTTTTTCTCCCCCCTGCGTCATATTCAAACAAGCATTATTGCGCTACGACTGCGGCAAATAAGCAAACGGTTTAGTCCGAATGAGAACGCGTTGACAGAAGTTGCCGCGGCGCCTTCGTCCTCCTCTCGCCCCCTGATCTCTCTTCCCCTCACCGCTCGCCTCCCCTCCTCCCCTCCTTTGGGTCCTCCCCTTGCTCCTCCTCTGCTCGAGGCAGGATGACTATTGGCAAATCGAGTGAGGCGGGATTAATTGTAATTCAATGTCTATTACTGCCGGTGCTGCTTGGTTCAAGGCAGCATGAGAGACGGAGGGAGGCAGGAAGGGGGAGAGAGGAGAACGAGGGAGGTAAAGATATACAGATGATTGTCTCAGCACAATCTCAGGCCTCCTGCTGCTCCCCCTCCCTCCTCCTCCTCTTCCTCCTCCTCCCCTTTGCACATGAACATGTTACACTCCAAGGACGAAGCATCGGGAACCGTCCTGAGTCCACCTACGAAAAATAATGCGTGTGTTTGCATAGAAGGACGAAGACGGCGAATCCCACATGTGGCCGCCGGGTCCAACGACTTGTTCGCCTCCCGGGAGCCGGCGGTTCGCGGGATCTCCCGGGCGCTATCGGGGGGCTAAATGTTCACACCGTGGAGCGCCGCTGAGTAATTACTGCTGCCCAGAGAGGGAACCTCCACCACTGAACTCCTGTTAAGATTAATGGGGACATAAACTGCCCCCAACGCAATAAGAAAATAGGCAAACTAAAAAATGGACTTATTTCCGTGAAAGATGGCTGCCGTTTCAAAGACGATGTGACTGAAATAAAAATGTGTAGATGCAAATAAGGGATTGCTCTGATGCAGGTCTGCTGCCTCGTATCAAGAAATGTAACTGTAAAGGCAACTAATGCTAACCAGAGGGTCCGGGGGCGTCCGGGTCGGGGGGTCTCGAGCTGGCTGCTTTACCTTTGGCAAATGTGGGAGAGACGAATCGGAAAACAACGGAAGGCGCAGCCCGAAGCGCGAGGGGGTTTTGGGTGGTTGGACAGCAGAGCTCGAACATAAAACCACAGCGTCAACAGAAATATACATCAACAAATATTGTAGGAAGTCAACAGCGTGATGGAGGAAGGAGGACCGGGGGCGCCGGGGAACGGGGGCTTCCTTCTATTGGCGCTTTAAGCTCCATAAACTGTGTTGCTTTGCATCTGAAAACTAAAAATCTGATTTTTCCCATTTTGACTTATGGAAAGATGTGCCTGCAGCAGATGTTTGGGTGTCACCTGCAAAAGAAACGGGAGAAACCTGCTGTACAAAGTATAAAATATAAAAGGACATGAGTGCTTATTTCAAAGTACAAGGATTAAACCTTGATAGCTAATTATTACAAATATATCTGAAATAAAGCTAACGCAGAAGAAGTGGAAACTTCTCCTGTAGCTGGTTAGCAAAGCTTAGCATGAAGAATGCAACACTCAATTACCACAAAATGTCTGTGAATATGAACATGCTAAAGAGTTAGCGTGTTTTTCCTGCTTCCAGTCTTTTTGCTACGCTAAGCTAAGCTAACTCCCCCCCGGCAGCAGCTCTCATCTTAATTTAAAAAGAAGAAGAGTCTAATCAACCTTTTCATCCAAGAAAATAAGCACTTCCAAAGGAAGGAAGTCCAACGAAATACATTTTTATAACAAGCTGGTTTAAGAGTATCAGCCGGAAATACTGTAAAACATTATGCTTTTTTTAAACTCCCGTGGAGCCATTGAGCAATATGATAAAATGAGATTTACATGTGTTACATTCAAAGCAAGTTTAGGAAACACTTGAGATGCGGTTCATAAAACATGACTAAGCGAATTATAATGAGAATAATGATGGGGGGGGGGGGGGCGGAGGGGGGGGGGACTGGGGGTACTGGGGGAGGAAAGGGAGGGATTTAAAGACAGTGAGAGAAAAATGAAGGTATAGTGGAGGCATCGCAGGCACGGCTGCCCAGGCCTGCGCTTTGTTAAATGGCTTTTTGATCGAATTGGTAGAGCAGTGAAGCCTGTGAGGGAGAGAGAGACAGAGAGGGAGGGAGGGAGAGAGAGAGGGAGAGAGAGAGAGAAGGGAAGAAAGAAGGAAAGAGCAGGCCCGGAGGTCTAGAGAGTCAAACATCATGGATTTGTGGATTTTTACTGCAGAGTCCTTCTGCCCTCAAAAGGCGATGAGGAGAATAACAGATTTGCTATAAGAACATTGATGTGTGTAACAACACTGTGTGTGTGTGTGTGTGTGTGTGTGCGCATTAAGTATTTTTTTCATAACAATCACAGTAATAAACCACATTCAGGTCATCACTGCACTTCTGCAGACACGACCTGCACCGACGCTACGAGTAATGTTTGATTGTGTGACGTCAAACACTTGAATTCCCCACCGAGTGTCAACTAAGTGAATACGAACAGACCTGGAGAGGATCCACCTCCTCATCCGGCTATTGTAAAAACCTGCAGCTTTGCAGAATACATTAAACCTCTTTACGGGCCTTTTAAATAAACAGGAACATCTGTCCCGTAACCCCCGGCAACAGCAACCGCCGCCTCTGAACAGAGGAGGGCGTCATCTACGTGACGTCACACCAACAGAAAATTAAAATCAACAATGAGACATTTGATTTCTGTGGATTGTCACGGGGGGGGTGGGAGGGGGGGGGGGGGTTAATCCCTGTGCAGCTGCTCGGAGCCACAGATGTTGCCTCGTTCCGGTGCTGCAGACGATCACGGCACTGATTTGGAGAACGTACCACACAGGGACGCAATCGCCGGGAGATGAAAATGAGCAAAGGTTCCGCGTCTCTTTCGTGTCAGCTGTCAGCTGCTCGTGTGTCACGAACATATTAAAGCACAAATAAGGAGGGGAGACGCTTCGCGTGACTGACAGCTTATAGTCGTCTCTTTTAAACCCCCAAACAGATGCACGTCAGAGTTCAACCATGCCGGAAAATGCAGATCGAGAGTTGGGATGAGATAAAAAAGGACGCTGGAGGCTCCGGAAGCTCATCACGATCTGCACTCAAATCCCTGACACACGAAGGCCTCTGAACTTTGAAATATTGTTTTGTTTTTTTTTACCCTAAAAAACATTCCTGACCAAACAGCACATTGAAAACGCAAAGTCTATTGTTGTGCCTCCCCCCCCTTCCCCTCCCTCCCCCCCCGCTCCTCTGTTCCAGATCGATTTGCTTCTTTGGAGACGGATTGTGAGAAAAAAACAGCGCGGCTGCATCCATCATTGCGTCCGCCCGAGGCTAACCCCCCCCCTCGCCCCCCATGAGCAATGGACGTCCCTGAAGCTCATGCGCGGCCCATTGTGGACGATTCACACGTCCTCATTATTACAGTTCAGCACCCGTGTACGTACCCGTCCTCTCATTGGGTCTAACTTGTCCGCAGTGGAGCCAATTAAGAGTTGTTTGCCCTTTTTGCGCAAAAGACTCAAACTCCACGCCTAAATGAATCGATCCAAACCAAGGAAACTTTGTGCAGAGGATCAATCAAATGTTTCTATTTCACAAGAGGAATTCACCACAATGGGCTGAGCAGCATTTCTGCCGTTGGCCTTCAGCGATGTTGGTTTTAAAGTCCCAGTGACTCGCTGAAGAACCCGTCTGGTGAGTTTCCTCTTTGCCTCTCGCTGCAAGGCGGATCCACTGACAATGGCTGTTATTTTTCCCCATCTTGTGTTATTTCAGAATCAGAACTTCTTCTAAAAGACTGCAACAAACACTCACACGTCACGTCGTGTATCCTTTAAGAATCAGGAGGTAACTTAAAGAGACCCGGGTCCTCATTTATATTCAAGTCTGGCTGCGACATCCCAAAACTTAAACGCACTGAAGTTATTTCCAGCAGCTCTATTATTTAAAATGAGGGATAAAATATTATTGTCTGAGTGAAAGTGAAACCTTCCGTGCTTTAGGGAGTTTGTGACATAACAATCAATGAAAACAAGGAGTCCCTGGGTGCAGAGGGGGG
>NC_135693.1:18348117-18568117 GCF_964276395.1 Gasterosteus aculeatus | reverse complement strand
AAATTACGTCAAAAAAAGATGTTGATGATGAAATATTTCACGTGAAAAAGTTTTTAAAAAACTAATGTAAAGGGTCGACATTTTTTAGTTTGAAAGTTATTTTGAAAAAAGATTGATATTGATATTAATTCTAAAATGTCATGGTAAATTAACCTTCCTTCTGTAGTGGCGCTGCTTGTCCACGGGAGCGCAGCGGAGGCCGCGACAACCGAGTCTGCTGCGCATTTGCACCAAAGAAGAAGAAGCTTCAACGTCAGTGGAGGGAAACAACCGTAAACGTCCACAACTCACGTCTTGAGTTAATTTAACACGTTGTGGACGTTTTTATCTTTAAACTCGTCGCCGCGGCACAACGGAAGGTTTGTAATGTCGCTGTCGTTGCGTTTTAACGGAACGTTGAGCAAGTAAAACGTCACCGATAAACTAAGACGTCAAAATAACCGTTTTAATTAACAGTTTAATACATTTTACCCGTGTGGGAATCAGAGGGGTGACTAAGCTAGCTTAGCTCGTTTATTAAGACCGTAAACGTTGTAAATCTGCTTATTCAAAGTGAATTAATAACTTCTAAGTAGTTTATTGATGTGCCGAATGTTCCAGTGGTTTGTACGAAATGACACGTTGACTAACTGTGTTTTTAAATGGAGTCTGGAGCTGTGTAAATATAATGGCGATAAAGCGACGTGACAGTTGGTCTTTTGGCAGTAATCACTCAAAGCAACAACTTAGATCATCTATAAATGCGATGATTACTTTATATTATTTTTCAAATATCTCCAAGACGACCGCTTTGTACCTTTCATTCTGGTCCTTTCCTGTTTTTGTTTTAGGAAAGTAATGAGTGGAGAGGAATCACGAAGAGGTTCATGGAGGGGAGGAGGTAGTAGAGGAGGAGGTGGTGGTGGAGGGGGAGGAGGATGGAGAGGAGGAGGAGGAGGAGGTAGTGGCGGCGGATGGAGAGGAGGAGGAGGTGGTGGCGGATGGACAGGAAGAGGAGGAGGATGGAGAGGAGGGGGAGGATGGAGGGGCAGACCGTGGCGAGGTGGATCGGCAGGTGGAGGAGGGTGGAGAGGGGGAGGTGGTGCTGGGGAAGGAGGATCAGGGAACCAGACTTTCAGCAGCCAGAGAGGTGAGCTTGATATAATTTTCCTTTTTACGAAACCTTTGCAGGACTGGTGTGATTTGTATAAAGTGAGGTGGGCACATATGGAATAATAGCATTCAATATTCTTACCAAATGTGTCATCATTTACAATCCTTTCCCAGCGCTTTGTCAGGCGACTCTCGATATCGTGTGTCCGTACAGAGGATGGAGGCTGTACTTCACAGAAGGTCGGTCTCTGTTTCACATGATGATGCTCTAAATATATGTTTGTATTTATATAGATATATAAATACATATCCACATATCATGATCATGACAACGTAGCTCCTCTGTGATGTGTCTTAATACGTCCTCTTCGTGTGCAGGCTTCATAGAGAGCTCACCTAGTGTGGAGAAGATCAAAGTGTTTGAGCAATATTTCAACTCAAAGATTGAACTCTACGACAAGGTTGTGTACCTTTTGCATTTAACAAATCGACCATAAAAGTAATATTTTCAATGTTTCTTATGTCTTTCTTAAAGCTGAGTTATTGTGTGTTGGCCCACAGGATGAGATTGAGCGTCAAGGCAGTGTTCTGGTAGATTACGCAGACTTGACTGGAGACGAATCGGTGCGTGGAGCGCTTCCTAATCTCTCCACAGAGCTGAAGGAACAGCCGGACGTGATACTCAACTGTTTGGGTTTGGCCGTTCACCAGGTACACACACACAGTAACAACAGACAAACGTGTTCCAGCCTATTCATACAATCTATGTGCAGAATTTCATGACCGTTTAAAGCAGCTTTGACAGAACTTTAAGTGATCTGTGCCACCGTTGACTGAAACTCTCCTCTTAGCTGTAAGAGTTCTGTGGAGAGGCGAAGCAGCGAGGCGTCAAACACCCGGCTGAGTGGTTGTGTCTTTCCAGGTGTTGACTATAGATCTGGAGAAACAGGCGGCCGGCCTTCAAGGGGAGGAGCTTCCTGTCGCCACACCGATTGTCAACATCCCCCACATCAGCGCCAGGTAGTGCTCTCACACACCCGGACCCGGTCGCCTAACCTTCGACCTCCCCTCCCCCTCCCCCCGCCCAGCGTGACTCTCTGCGCGCGACTCGTCCGCAGGCTGTACAACTACGAGCCGCTGACCGCGCTGCGGATGCTGCGTGCCAGCGCGTTCGGCCGGCTGGTGTGCGTGAAGGGGACGGTGGTCCGGGTGAGCAACATCAAACCTCTGTGCACCAGGATGGCCTTCAGGTGTGTGGGCGGCTCGCACGTGCAGTCCCTGCCGCTGCAGCACGGGAAGTACGCCGCTCCTACCAAGGTGTGAGCGCGCGCTTTGTCTGCACACACGACCCGCTTTGTCTTCACTGCTTTGGTTTTACAGACGGATTGTGTTTTTTTTATCACGCAGTGCCTCCAGCCCGACTGCCGCGGCCGCTCCTTCACTCCGATCCGGACTTCCCCTCTCACCCAGACTGTGGACTTCCAGATCATCAAGTACGTCAGCAAAGTGTCGTTGCGGCAGGTTGAAAGTGGAACGTGTAAGAACATAAACAGTCGGCGTTCATGAACGCAGACTGAAGTCGTTTTGCGTCTTCAGGGTGCAGGAGTCGATGGGCGGAGAGCAGAGGGAGGCCGGACGAATCCCGCGCACCGTGGAGTGTCACCTGACCTCTGACCTCTGTGACAGCTGCGTCCCCGGAGACGCAGTCACCGTTACCGGCATAGTTAGAGTCACTAACGATGGTACACAACACCCTGAAACACACACACGCTCCCTGAAGTTTGAGGTTAAGCTTTTGCCTTTTTGATATTTGTTAAGTAAATGTAAAAGAGATGTTCATTTTCTGTACTAATAAAATGTATAAATTACTATAAACTTTTTTTTTTTCTGCGTGGAGGGACTTCCCGGGCCAACAAGGATCAGTGTATGTTCCTCCTCTACATCGAAGCCACTTCAGTCAGCAACTCTAAAGGTATCAACGCTTGTGTGTTTGGATCCACGCAGAGATGTTAAGTGTTGTGTGGGCAGAGCCATAAGTTCTTATTTCTCCGTCTTTAGGTCAAAGGTCCAAGTCAGGTCAGGGGTCAGATGGGTCGCATGAGGATCGTGGAGGGGAGGAGTTCAGTCTGAAGGAGCTGTATGCCATCCAGGAGATCCAGTCACAGCCAGACCTGCTGAGGCTCATAGTACAGTAAGACGTTTATTACCCAATGTGCGTCTTACTGTCTTCTTAATTTTCAGCGTATAAAAGAAAATAGTTTTGACCTTCTGACCTTCTTCCTTCCCTCAGCTCTTTATGTCCCGTCATCTACGGCCACCTGGTGAGTTTCACGATAAGGTCACACGGCGATCTGTGATGTCATTCACACCCGCGTGTTCTGTCCATCATCCCCTCTTCTTGTTTGTCCCAAAGCTGGTGAAAGCTGCTTTGTCCTTGGCGCTGTTTGGGGGCAGACAGAAGCACACGGACAAGAACAGCGTCCCGGTCCGAGGAGACCCTCACATCCTGATGGTGGGAGACCCGGGACTGGGGAAGAGTCAGATGCTGCAGGTGACCAAGAAAACACACTGGACACCTTCAAATGGAGCCCTTTTTTTGTTCCTCTTGTAATCTCTTTACCTTCGGAAAACAATGTATTGCTAATACTTGGACATTCTCTGTGTCTTGTGTGTAGGCAGTGTGTAACGTGGCTCCCAGAGGAATCTATGTATGTGGCAACAGCACAAGCACCACAGGTAAATCCTTGCTCTTTAAAGCAATGCTGCCGGTGAGGCAGTTTTTCAGGTCTCAAAATCAAGTTGTGAATTAAATGTTGGGTGTTTGCTTTCGTAGGACTAACAGTGAGTTTATCCCGAGACTCGGGGACCGGGGACTTTGCTCTGGAGGCCGGAGCCTTGGTTCTGGCTGACCAAGGTAGGAAAGCCAGTCTTACAAAGTTAGGGAAGCAAGACTAAAGTGAGTATAAAATAATGAGTGAAACATACAGATAGCCATGAAGAGAATTATCTCCTTGGCCCCCAGATGTCCATTATGGATCAGGCTCTTGTTTGAAGTCATCTACACATACAAGTATGGTGCGGAACAGACTTTGAGGTGGTTCTCTCTTTGTTTGCGTTCTCTCCCTTCCCGGGCCTTGTTCCTTTTCCGTCCTCTGCCCTCCGTCGGTTGCCTGCCAGGCCTGTGCTGCATCGACGAGTTCGATAAGCTGGGCCACCAGCAGCAGGCTCTGCTGGAGGCCATGGAGCAGCAGTCAGTGAGCCTGGCCAAGGCCGGGATAGTGGCCTCCCTGCCCGCCAGGACGTCCGTGATCGCCGCTGCCAACCCCATCGGAGGACATTACAACAGAGCCAAGACGGTGTCCGAGAATCTGAAGTAAGCTCAACAGCCCGGAAGGATCTCGCCACACATGCCGGATGAGCGCGCAGGTGGTTTATTCGTACTCACAGTTTGGCCTTCTCGAGTTTAGAATGGGCTCGGCGCTGCTCTCTCGATTCGACGTGGTCTTCCTCCTCCTGGACATCCCGGACGAGACGCACGATCGCCACCTGTCGGAATACATCATGGCCAACAGGGCGGGAAAAGGCCGGGCCAGCGGCGCCACGGTGACCAGGGCTCCCAGTGCACTGGAGACCTCCATCCTGCTGGATCCCAGTGACATGCCGCTGTCCGAACGCCTGCAGGTGGGAACACGCGACAAGCTCAGTGAGATCTTTCGTGTGCAATTGTAATAGAGGTACTGTGTGTGCATCTGTGTCGAGGTGCCGGCAGGTGAAAGCGTGGACGCCATCCCGGTGCCTTTGTTGAGGAAGTACATCAGCTACGCTCGTCAGTACGTCCAGCCGTCGCTCTCCCCCGAAGCGGCAAAGACCCTTCAGGCCTTCTACCTGTCGCTGCGAGCTCAGGCCCACTCTGCCGACTCCACTCCCATCACCACGCGGCAACTCGAGTCGCTGATCCGACTGACCGAGGCACGGTCGCTTTGTGTGGATCGTCTTTTAGTTTTCCCTTTTCACTACTTTTATACTCATTTTGTTGTTTTTGTGCAGGCCAGAGCCAGACTGGAGCTCAGAGAGACGGCGACCAACAGTGATGCTGAAGACGTGGTGGACATCATGAAACACAGGTGACCAACAGCTATTTGAATGAACACGCTAATTGTTATCGCAACAAGACCATTCGCTGTTTTCTCTTTAAAATGTTAGAAAGAAATTCACAAGTCAAGCTTTCGATTTGTCATTAACTTTTAATCTTAAAAACATTTGATGGTGATTGTGTGTCTGTGTGTGATTGATTTTGTGCCTCAGTCTGGCGGATACGTACTCGGACGGTCTGGGGAATCTGGACTTTGAGCGCTCTCAGCTGGGATCCGGCATGAGTCAGCGGAGCGCGGCGAAGCGGCTGGTCAACGCGCTGCACCGGCACGCCGAGAGGACCAATCAGACGCAGTTTGACCTGCAGACGCTGCGCTCCGTGGCCAACAGCATGAACGTCAAGGTGAGAACGCACAGCAATGACGGGAAACACACGAGGTACCCCGATGGACCGCGTTTACATCCACGTCGCTCACTTTGTTCACGGCTGCGTGCAGCAGGACCTGTGACGGGTTAATTGAGCCGTTGGTGTCCTCCTCCCAGGTGATGGATTTTGAAGGCCTTGTGAGTTCCCTGAATGAACAGGGTTTCCTCCTGAAGAAAGGAGCCAAGCTCTACCAGCTGCAGACCGTCTGAGCCTCCCGGCAAAGGTCAGTGTCCTGGGATCAGTGAGCGGGGGCTTTTTACATAGAGAACCGGCCCACATTCACCAAACCACCAACCAGCGCCCCCACTGTGAATCCTTCCTGAAGAGACTCTGAATCACCACAGTGACGGTACAGAGACCACCGCTTGCTGTCGACTGACATCTCGGCTGAATTGGTCTGCATCTGTTGTCACAGAAAAAGCTTTAAACTAAACATGGTATTAATTATCATGTTTGTATCAGTCAGGTGGGACTACAAACGTTTCCTTTAGTGCAAAACCTACCAGCTGGTTTACAGTCAGGTACAGTTCTCTTTCAGTGTACATGTATTATTACACAGTACATGGTTACAGAATTAAACAGCAGTTGTAGATGAAGTCAGAGACAATGAATGGAAGGTAAAGAATACATAGATGACTATAATCTTGTTTCAATGTACATAAAATGACACGTTTGTATAAATTGGTATGAATCGGTATAAAGCCTAATAGGATAAATGCTATTTGCACGGTTGCTTTGGAGCAGTTTTATGTTTTGTCTGTTTTCAGCAAAAAGGTATCGGGTGCGTTGTCTCTAAGCTTTCTCAAGTTTCTGATTACTTTTTGCAGGTGCACTTATCAGTTAATGTCAACATATTGTAATAAATAACTTTATTTCCCTGTAAATTCAAGTGTTTTGTGTTTTTTATGCCGTTAACATTGATAAAAGTTCACTTTTTAATTGAATTACCAGAATAACTTAAAATATTTACTTTTTTACTATCAGCCTAAACGGTGTTTAACATTGTGTCATTCTACCATTTGATAAACGCTTTATGACGTGGCGACTTTCTTCTGCCGAAAAAAAAACGATCTTGTATTTTCAAAATAAAAGTCTCGGATTTTACGACGTTGTATGCGGCGTCACTTTACGGCAGCATGGCAGCCCGCTGTCTGGCGCTGTGATCCCGTCGGCTCTGACCGCCAGAGGCTCAAACCCGGTCATGAAAACGGTACCGGGACAATGATGATGTGCTTGCGGAATGTTTCCGGGCCGTTGTGGCGCAACGCGGCGACGGTCCGCCGCCTCGCCTCCGCCGGCGCGCTTCCGCTCCGTGTCGCGGCGTCACGGCGCCACGCACCTGCCGCCGACTACGCGCCGTTAACGCGCTCCCCGGTCTGCGGGGGCCTCCTGCGGCTCAAAGGGGACGCTCTCCCGCACCGGGGAGGTCACGGGAGGTCGGCGGCCGGTCTCCGGTCCCCGCTGCTCCGCGGCGCGCGCGGGCTGTGCAGCGGCAAGGCCGAGGGGACACCGGACAGCGCGCGGCCCGGGGACCGGAACCAAGGCGGCGATCCGCTACCGGGAGAAGGGCTCTTCAAGTTCAAAGAGCTGGTGAGTACCGATCAGCAATAAAACCACGTGACACTAAAGAGGTCCAACTGTTCTCAGCAGGAAGCTACATGCAATAAACTGTATTTACTATATTTAATCACATCAACCAAGTGGAGCTACTTCAGTATTACATCTAATAAAGGAGAAGTGTGCACAGGAAGTAAATCCTTCCTCAGCTGATCAGCTGGTACAAAGTACAGAAGTACAGAAAGGGGAAGGAGTTAATATCTTACAATCATTGCGTCATAGTTTTGTTCACAGGAGAGAACTTTTTTAGGTGGTAATTTCATAACATTGTAATAACACATGTGTATATATTGTGTGTTCCTTTCGTTTGTTTTTGCAATTAACTGATATTTCATTACATACTTTTGTAACCACCTATTTTATCTTCTTGTGTTTTAACTCATCAATATTGTTGTTTACGACGAGGGGAAACACGAGCTCTCTTTATCTTTCAGTAGGTTCAAGCGGATTCATCTTGTGATTCATCTCTTTGTGTTGACGTTGCTGTACGAACCCCCCCGAGGATCCACAAAGCAACGGATTTAAATCTTCTTTTTGTTTTTCTTCTACAGTACGAGAACCCGTGGACAATCCCCAACTTCTTGTGCGTGTCTCGGATTGTGCTGGCCCCCTTCTTGGGCCACCTGGTGATCCAGCAGCACTTCCACCTCAGCCTGGCTCTGTTCACGCTGGCCGGCGCGACCGACCTGGTAAACAGACGCCCCACTGGCTCCCGCCGCGTTTTTAAAAAAAACGCCCTTCCAACGTGAAATGATCTTTCAGAACGTCCCTGTCCCCTCCCCCCCCCCCCCCCCCCCCCCTCCTGTCCCTCTCTAGTTGGACGGTTACATCGCCAGAACGTGGCCCACTCAGAAGTCGGCGCTGGGCAGCGCTCTCGACCCTCTGGCCGACAAGATCCTCATCAGCATTTTGTACGTCAGCCTCACGTATGCCGAGCTCATACCAGGTATTCTGCTGCCAACAGTCCCACCGTGAGGGGAAACCATCCCTCAAAGGTCTATTATTGTGTTTCGATGGTCTCGCGAATGCAGTCGTTTGTTGTGTTGTAGCGCCGCTGACGGCTCTGGTGATCTCCAGAGACGTCGGGTTGATCGCTGCCGTCTTCTGGGTCCGATACAAGACCGTGCCGCCGCCGGTGAGACGCCCGCACGCTTCCCTCCCAACGCACACGACAGGCCTCGCACAATTTAGGCCGTGAGAGGAACAGCAGAGGAAGAATGATACGCACTTAACAATCGCTCGCTCTCTCCGTGTTTCACCCAGGTGACCCTCAGCAGGTTTTTTAACCCCTGCTACACCACAGCACAGCTCAAGCCCACACTCTTCAGCAAGGTGACGCACACAGACACACACACACACACATTGTGCACTGAACGTTCTGCACATTTCTTTACTTTTAGCACCGATGGAGCCTCACATTCGGATGTCAGGGGAAATGGTTACCTGTCGCTTTACGGACACTTGTCTCTGTCTTTGGGGTGAAAATGGGATTGAAGGATTCTCAAAGTGCAGAAGTTGATCCGTTGAGCTGATATATAAATACGCTGTTTCCTCGACACCAAATATAAATGTCTCAAACTGCGCGAAAAGGATCGAAAAGGAGACAGAAAGTCATTACGTTCATCCATGTTCTTTTATTTGAGATCATATTCAATTGCGTCACGCCAGAAGAGCAAGTTGTGTGTAGATCTTTTTGTGGTGATGATGATGATGGTTTTCAGGTGAACACAGCCATCCAGCTGCTCCTGGTTGCTTCCTCTCTGGCGGCTCCCGTGTTCCAGTACACCGACAGCGTGCTGCTGCAGTGCTTGTGGTAAACCTCTGACTTTAATACCCGTCACCTCTTTTGTTTTGTTTTTTACCTGCAGTGATTACAAGAGGAAACATTTTGTTTTTCCCTCACAGAGAAACACTTGATTGTGTCACAGTAACCAATATTTTTATGCAAATTCTGCAGATTGTTGCAAATGAAACAAAAAAAAAATGGTCTGGTTGAATATTACATGAATTAAACATTCAAAACAATGATGCCGTTAAAAACAAAACTATATTGAATTCAATGGATATTGTTTTCTGATTATTTGTCTTACTCCCGTATAATGACGGACACAGGTGGAAGCTGATTAATCAATATTGATTGATTGGCAAAAAATGATCCCGTCGACATTTATAATAAACTAAATAGACCATGTGTGTTCTGCATTATTCATATTTCAGGTACATTACAGCGGTGACCACGGCAGCGTCCGGCTACAGCTACTGGCACTACGGCCGCGAGACTGTGCGGGTGCTCAACACCCGGTCGCCGTGACGGCCGCGCCGGACAGCACGCCGGAGGCGGGGGAGGCAGAGACACTGACCGGCCGCATTCGCCAGGAGCTTTGTACCAAGTAGTTGTGACAACCATTTACGAGTCGCCATGGCGACGACACACGGTAACCAACCAAGGCCACAGATGTCTCTCTGCGGCGCCACAGAGACGCTCTGCCACTGGACCGGCTGTGGACGAGAGACGGACACTTTAAACCCGCAGACCAAAATAGACCCGCCCCCCCCCCCCCACACACACACTAAGATACATGTGGAGTATATGTCAAGTAGTCCGGCTAAAAGCTTCTATTGTTGTTTTTTCATTCGAGGTCACAACATCAACATGATTGTCATTTTTGTAGACCGAAAATTCATGATTAAATCGGAGAACCTGCGTTTGTTCGTCTGTGTGTTTGTGCATGTGACTGCAGGGCTGGTTTTCTCTTTGGGGGGGGGGGGGGGGGGGGGACACAGGTTTGATCTCACGAGACACAAATCCGTCGATCCGATCAGCAATTAGAGGATTAAAAGGAGTGTATGAATTTGCAATGACATGCCGGTGTTGCACAGGGCCGACCCGCTGTCCCGGCCCTCATGTCTTCATGCTAATGCTAGAGCAGCAGATGATCTGTATTTAGTGGAGAGGAATAAATTATACTAATAATATAATGATCAGTTTATAGAATTCTTACTAGCCTTGTACATTTTAAATCTCTCTTTCTAAATTAAACATAAAAAAGGGGCCTTGAATCGACTCACTCCAGATACTTCAGTGATAAAACCTGAGATAAACTAACCAAAAAAAGGAATGTCTGAAAATGTTAAAATCAATGAGAATATACAACAAACCAAATTAACAATAGATCCCACGTAAGGCAGCCAGCTCCATGTGATGACCTCAGAGTCCCCAAAGACTTTAGACAGGTGAGCTCTTACTCGGGTGCACGTTGCTCTTACTCGGGAGCACGTTGCTCTTACTCGACTGCACGTTGCTCTTACTCGGGAGCACGTTGCCTTACTCGGGTGCACGTTGCTCTTACTCGACTGCACGTTGCTCTTACTCGGGAGCACGTTGCTCTTACTCGGGAGCACGTTGCTCTTACTCGGCTGCACGTTGCTCTTACTCGACTGCACGTTGCTCTTACTCGACTGCATGTTGCTCTTACTCGACTGCACGTTGCTCTTACTCGACTGCACGTTGCTCTTACTCGGCTGCACGTTGCTCTTACTCGGCTGCACGTTGCTCTTACTCGACTGCACGTTGCTCTTACTCGACTGCACGGCCCTCTTACTCAGGTGCACGTTGCTCTTGTGCGATGAGGGAACCTTTTCCTGCCTCCCACTTACTACCCGCCGGTTGTTTGTTTGTGATTCATTAGCGGCCGCGTGCTGATGAGCGGCAGGTTGTTATTTCGTGGCCTTGCGTGGGATGCCACACATTTTATTATGAATGATTGGAAAAGGCTCATTGTGAAATGAGACCTCCATCGGTGGGAGCAGCTTGATTCGTCGGCGCACTAAGTGGTCGCGCGTAAAGAAGTTGTGGCGGTTTTTACTAGATTTTCCTGGATTCTCCGTGTTTTGAGAGGACGTCGCCCTGCAGGCTTCTCACGCCGCGTTTGGGCAAAGTGGTTTAATTAGCAGCGCCTGGGAGATGAAAGCTCAAAATAAATCAAACCGCTCTTTTGTTTTTACAGCTCTCAGCGGTGAACTCGTGCTGAAAAGATATCGACGGCCTGCTTTGTTTTGGTTAGGTGTCTTTAAATTGCTTTAGATCATAAAAGATCAATGCACGAATCCAAGGTGGAATAAAATATTATTACAGAACACAAGATGCAGTAATATTCAGTTTATTTACTCATCGTTCTAGTTGAGATCCATCACTTGGTTTGTTGCCGTCACGGGTTGAGTTCATCACACCGCGGCCCGGCGGTATTTGGAGGCGTGATGTCGCAAATCCCTCCTGTGATTGACAGGCGCTGTACCCCACTTCCGTGTGAGACAACAGGAATCAAACCTGCTGAGCTTTTACATTTTAACATGTCAATATAATAAATAACACAATTATGTCACCGCGCATTAAAGGACACAGAAATGTGATGTGATTCAGCTGAATCACCACTAGATGGAAGAACGTTGTGAAAAACATGATTTCATGTCCATTACCTTGTTCCTGTGTTTTTTTATATATATTTATATATATATATATATATATATATACATGCTGCTACAGTTTTCTACTTGATTGAAAACAAAAAAAACGGTGACTATCTAAAAAATATAGATAAAATAGATTTAAATAAACTACTTACTACAACTACCTTCTTAGAGACCTTTTCCCCCGTGACATCACCACGATCAATATACTCGTCATGAAAACCATCTCATGTAAAGGTATTGATCACGTGTGTATCAGTCCGGCGCCGGAGGCTGTGACGTCAGTCCGAGTCCCGTAACGCGTTTTATTGTCCCATCGAGCCTCTCGGCCTTCGCCGTAGCGCGTTTGTCTTCCTCTCCGTTGGTCCTCTGCCGGTATTATGTAACCGAATCAGATGTGGGTCTCCACACTCCGCTTTGAGGACACGAGGCGTGTTTGGTTTGATCAGTGATCGGGCTCTGTCCTGTTGGGGACCATGAATGTTTTTCGTGTCCGTCCCGTTGTTTGAGGAGACATTATAGACAAAGCGTTAGAAGTTGTCCAATAATTGCTCCGCTTGTCCTCTCAGGCAACGTCCTTCCTCTGTGTTGCTTCCACTAAACACCCTCCAACGGTTGTGTAAGAAATGTGTCTCTGACAGGAAGTCGTGGAGCCTTAAACGGCCTCCACATGACATCAGTCAGAGCCGGGGGGTCTCTGGGGGCAGAGAAGGCTGCAATTAATAGAAGGGGGCTGCGGGTGCACTCGACACGTCTGGTGAGCTGCAACAAGTAACACGTGGGCATTTCTCCAGTTGCTACGCAGCTCTGTGGGATCGCTGGCTCTTTTTTACTGTGTGCGTGTGCGTGTGTGCGTGTGCGTGCGTGTGCGTGTGTGTGCGTGTGCGTGCGTGTGCGTGTGTGTGCGTGTGTGTGCGTGTGTGTGTGTGTGCGTGTGTGTGTGTGCAGCTCTGGGGTTTGAGTGAACGCGTCGTAGGAACAGAGCGTCTCTGAGCCAAACTTCACCTCAAACTTCACTGGTTATGAAACCCATTGAATCAGAGCCCTTATAGTCCTACACACACACACACACACACACACACACACACACACACACACACACACACACACACACACACACACACAGCTGCACCAATACAAATCCATATGGGTACCATAGCCACGCACACACACACACACACGCGTCTTTTTGGGTCCTGAAATAGCTCTCAGCCTCCCACTCCCCCTTATATAAGCTCCCAGCACGGAGATCTGCTGGTGAAGACTGAAGTGTGTGTGTGTGTGTGTGTGTGTGTGAGTGCCAGTGTGTGGGCAGTAGGATTGTCTTGAATCTTGTGTGTGTTTCTGTCAGCAGCTTCCTGCTGGTTGTGCAGCGATTAGTAAAACACATTCTTGAAGGGCAAATTTTCCATCCTTGTTTCTGCAGTTTTGGCCGTCGTCGTCGTCGTCGTCGTGGCGATGGCGCTGAGATTCTGTGGCATCACTAGAAGGCGATGTGTCGCGGGGAGCAACACATTGAGGCTGTGGGGAAAACAGAAAATGCAACTTCACGATGATTTTGACCTCAATATTACAGAGATGACCTTAGTTTCATGATAACTAATAATTGCTTTAGATAAAATGACTGTGGGTAAAAACAAAAACATCTAAATTCAGCTTATGAACTAAGAAGTAGTTCAGCCTTTAAAACCAGGAAAAGGCCAAAACACTACATCTCGATTTGAACAATATCCAGAAGCACATCACGGCATCCGCGTCGTATCGATACGTTTGCTCGTTGTCCAAAAGCACATCGATAAAAAGGACTGCAAAGTTTATTTATTAAACCCTTGTGCTGCTCGTCCTGAATGTCTCCATTTTTACTCCTTTGGTCCCTTTTAATGCGGCGCCCCGAGTTTGTATCCAACAGTTTATTTTGGGATATTTGCCAGCGGGGCCCGAGTAACGGCGTCAGGTACCAACAGTATCGTGGCAACGTGGTTCTGTGCACGCGTCTCTTTGTGCGTTTAGAGTGCGCGCGCGTGTGGGAGAGTGCGTGTCCGCGGCGTGATGAGGTGTGTTTGTGTGTGAGTTAGCGTGTTCGCTGGCAGAGGGGCTGTTAGTTCTTGTGAAAGTGCACGTGTGGAAATCAATAGTTTGGCGCGTGCCAGCGCGTCGCCTCGCAGTCCAAGGTCGAGGTTCTGCAGAGTTCAGGGTCTAAAAGATATTTTTATATATTTTTTATTTCATTTTTTTTATTGTTTTATTTTTTTTTATTTAATTTTTATTTCAATGGCATTTCTTTGACTCGTGGACTGTTGGACGGACAGAAGGAGCAATTTAAAGACCTCAGCTTGGGCTTTGGTGACAAAGCAACATTCATCATTTGACATGTCGATCATCTCCTCTGATGGGAGCTTGTCAGCTTTCAGGATGCGTCTCTGACATTTCTGCATCCACTACAATGGAGACAAATGCATTATAAATGTATTAAAATCACAATTTTGCTGTTTGGGACTGGACTTAAAATTGCAAATTGCAATTTGCAATTTTAAGTCCAGTCCCAAACTTTCTAAATCAACCTCATTAGGACTCTTGGTGCTCTGAAACGGCTTCTTTCTGGACACATTGTTGCTGCTTTTGGCCCGTTTGCTTTTTAATGAAATACTGTTCCAATACTCCGTTATTTCGTCTCCAATGTCTCGCCCACTCTCCTCCGGCCTCTGTTATTATTAGTCGTTGTTTGTATTTTTAACCAGGCTTTATTGCCTGAGGTATGTGGACACCCTTCTACGTCTTTTTCTTTTTAAGAATAACCGGTTTCAACAAAACCGGATCCATCCAGACGATCGAAACCAATCCCGACGTGTTTTATAAGTCGCATTCATTTGATTATGTCAAAGCATCATTTATTTTCTTTCTGAATATATTTTAATCAGCAGCAAGATGTAGTTGCACCCGACGACGTCGCTCGAGATCTCTGAAGGTCAAAGGTCGACACTTTATTCGGTTACATTCACACACCTCTCGAAATCGGATGACATGGTACGAACTCGCATACAAATACTGAGTAAATCATAAGAGCAACAAAGCGAACACGTGTCAGCGTCAGGCGGCACAACGGGAAGCTTCGCACAACAAAAGGAAAACAACAAAAAAAACACAATAAATTATACTGTCCATTTATTTTTTCAGGTTATTAATCGTGTCTCATTGTCAGCGTAAATATTCAATGTTTGTCACTGAATCACTTCCCTGGTCTGACCTCGGCTCCACCAACGCCGACCGCCTCGTATCGCCACATCTTAGAGTGGCCTCGTTTGACCATAACGATTTGTGTCACCCCCCCCCCCCCCCCCCCTCCCGCCCCGCCTCCCTCCCTCCCGCCCCTCCCCCTCCCTAGACGCCCACTCATCCTCTCACCCGCTCTTCATCCTCTCTGCTCTTTGTTTTTTTCTCCTCCCCAAACCTTCCTCCGCTTCTCTCTTCAATGTTTCTCCATCTCTCCCACTCTCTTCTTTCCTTCCCTCCCGGTCTCTCGCTCTCTCATCCCTCCCCCATCTGTGGGAAGCCGCGGTTGTGCGCATGTCGCCGATGAGTCAATTTGTGGAGGCAGAGCGCACACACACACACACACACAGACACACACATCCTGTCTCCCATAAGGCATCTGTTTCAGTCTGTCTCTCTGTGAGATGCAGCAC
The DNA here is from genome assembly GCF_964276395.1 of Gasterosteus aculeatus. Lineage (NCBI taxonomy): Eukaryota > Metazoa > Chordata > Actinopteri > Perciformes > Gasterosteidae > Gasterosteus > Gasterosteus aculeatus. The sequence goes on along the minus strand of NC_135693.1, from coordinate 18,552,739 downwards.
CAACAGAGGAGAGAGACACACGGAGGGAGGGAGGGTTAAGAAAAGAGGGGTCGGAGACGCAGAGACACACAGAGACGCAGAGAGGAGGAGGACAGGGACGGACTGAAATAAATATTTTTTTTTTTGAAAGAGAAGACAAGTCCAACCAAGAGAGGAGGACACGAGAAGAGGATGCTGCTGCCTGACTTCTGAGGAGTTTGAGCTCTGACGCGACAGAGATGCAGCATCCGAGTGTCTGAGCATCGTCCAGTTTGTGTGTGTCTGTTTGTGTGTGTGTGTGTGTTTCTGTGTGTGTGTGTGTGAAGCCATGGCGAGTGCTCAGCCGGGGGTCCACGCGTTGAAACTCCAGCCTCCCTTCGTCTCTCAAACACTGAGGAATGGCAGCAACTTCATTAAATGGGACGAGGTAAGGAGACGGATTTTCATTCAACAGCAGAAGAGAAATCCAAAGATCTTGACTGTTTTGGGGCTTTTTCCTTTTTATATAAACGCATGTTTTTTAAATATATTTTGTGCGATGACGGGCGTCTTCGTGTCCACTTGGAACAATCCAGAGGACATTGGAGGAAACATGGTGTCAGATGTGTTCATTCATTTGTTGATGGAGCTTTGGCAGCAAATACCTGTGGATTAGACGGCAGCAGAGGCACACAGTGTGTGTCTGTGTGTGTGTGTGTGTGTGTGTGTGTGAGAGACACTGTGGTGGTTAGCTTCTTTACCACCTGTTGGTATGGAATCCATATGCATTCAGTGTGTGTGTGTGTGTGTGTGTGTGCAATGAAATATGCATTAAACAAATACATGCAGAACTCTTTCAATGCGATCACATCAAACACACAATTGAAGGTATTTGTGCGCGTGTATGTGTTTGTGCGTTGGTATGCTGAAGTAAGGCGCCCTGACATTGAGAAACATGCTGTCTGGTTGCCATGGTAACAGGGATGGCTACCACTACCTAAACTGATTTGATGTGTGTGAGAAAGAATTGATTGTGCGTCTGAGTGTGTGTGTGTGTGTGTAAATCAGTGAATTTAGCTATGTGATATCATGAATCTTTCTTCTGGAATAAGTAATCCAATATACTGTTCAATCTAGTCACAATGATTGAACCGTGTGTGTGTGTGTGTGTGTGTGTGTGTGTGTGTGTGTGTGTGTGTGTGTGTGTGTGTGTGTGTTGATATTTGAATTTCTAAAAGTAGGTTTTATGCAAAGTAGAACTGGTTGCTATGCCAACGAGTGACAACCAGGGATGGGAGTTAACCATCTTCTGAGCTTCTTCCTCCAGTTTGTAACCTTCTGAGCGCACTGATCGCGAGGGAAGCGGCTCCACACGCAACACAACACAACCTGTGTGAGCCACGAATGTCTTATATTTCTGTTTCCCCTGAAGAGACCCCCCCCCCACACCCGAAAGCGGAGATCAATATAATCTCAAAGTCAAGCAGCATTTCATGAGCTCTTTTGCTAAAGCTTCATTGTGTAATGCTTATTTGTTCCAACGCAGATGTTTGTATTCAGACTCATAACGGGTTTTATAGTTTTTATTGTGTACCTTCTCGCTTCAGGAGTAAACGCATGACCTTAACCAAGTGCTCACAGTGAAGCGTAATCATTTCAGTCACTTAGTTTAATATCTCAGTAATGTGAAGGTCAGAGGCTCAGAGAGATCCACTTGAAATGACCTATTGAGTTTGTTGTCGTTGTAGATGTGTGTACTTGGAAGAAGAAATGCATTAGCTTACAATATGTTTTATTATGAAGCACTTTGTGCTGCGTTTCCTCAGTGAATGCTGCTACAATGTATTTAATATATATTTATTACTATAGTTTATTGCTTCTACACAGCCTGAGATCATTTGGCCCAAAAGTTCCATTCCGTCTGTTTGAAATCGAGAAACCGTTTTGTCGTGTAAAGTCGAGTTCTTTTTCTTGAGTCGAGCTCGTAAACGGTCGCGGTCGGCGACATTCTCCTCCAGGCTTTGGGGCCCGATTGAGTCTCGTTGTGTGAATCGAGCTTCTGTCGGAAACACCAGGACAGCTGCGCCGCCCGAGTCCACCTGGAGCCAATTAGGAGCCGTCGTCGTGGCGGGTTACCATGGCAACAGCTGGATGTCACCACAACCGGACAGAAAGTTTGGTCGGGTTATTTATCGTGTGCAAATCACTCGGTGTTCTCCGACTGACGAGCTCATTTACAAGTAGAGGGTCCGTCTGAGAGGGTCTTTTTTTTTTTTTTTTCAGGACAAAGCCGTTTGAAAGTTGCTTGCTGTTGCGGTGATGTTTCCCTCACGGGTTCCTGCCGTGTTTCTCCTTAGGATCTGTCCACCGTGACTCCAGTGACGCTCCACGTGGACCAGCACGGGTTCTACCTCTACTGGACCGACCAGAACAAGGTGGAGGCCGCTGACGCCGAGGCGGACGGGGCTGATTAGCAAAAGGATGGGGAACCGCTTCAGTTAATAGAAGAAGTCCAAGTTTGACTTGATTCATATCCGAGTAGTCGAGTCTTTGAATTTTTTAATATTTGGTCCGACGGAGTTCTGAGTCAAAGACTAATTGCAGCCTACTTGCATAAACCTTTTATCTTACCTTCTTATTTGATGCACTCTTCTGCTAAATTAATTGACACTTGAGTGCAGGTTGCTTCTTCTTCAAATTTCCATTTTAAGTAAGACTTCATTTTAATACCTGAACCAATTAAATATTGGTTAGAACAGCTTTTAATTTGCTCTAAAGAATGAAATCTATGTAAAACAAAAAAAAGAAAAAAAAATCTCAATTTCCTTTTGGTTTCATTAAAAGTTGCAGCATAAAATGCGAGGTTTTGATTCTAAGGTTCTGCAGATGAACACCTACAAGAACTGCTCAGATATAACACGATCAAAGAGTGTAGTAACAACACACACACACACGCACACAGACACACACACGGCCCCCCCGGGCGGCTCAAATCCTCAACAGGAAACCGGACGCGGCTCCAGCTGACCGTGTGTGTCTGCGCGCTGTCTTCAGGAGACGGAGCTCTTGGACCTGACCATCGTGAAGGACGTCAGAACGGGGCGGAGCACCAAAACGCCGAAGGTGCCGTCTCCTCTCCGAGCCCCCCCCCCCATGTGTGAACCGTTCAGTGCCCCCCCGCGTGTTGCTTCTCAGCGTCTTTGTTTTCATCGTGTGCTTTATTAATGGTCTCTTGAGGTGCATCATGCGTGTTGTTAATTACGTTCCCCGTCTGTTCCTGTCGCTCCCTCTGCGTTTTATTCTGTCCTGAAGAAATGGACGTTCACGTGGTAACGACGCAGGATGAAACCTCCTCAGACGCTGCAGGATTCCTCCTCGCTGAGGCTTTTCAGTTTGGGCAGAGGAGCCAATTACTAAAGGAACACATTAAGAGAACTGTAGAGAAAGTGTGAAACATGACGAGGCCCCGTTTTGTTTTGTGAGTACATCCTTCCAATGCAGAATAAAACTAATTCAAAGCGGTTAGAACTATTTGCACTAAATACATTTACATTCAGGGGATTAAATACATCACCAATCATCACCACGTGCGGCGTCAGCGTAGTAACATCACATGCTGTCCGACGCCGTCCAGACTCTCCCGCATAGGCAGACAGAATTAACAGGATTGTTGTTTTGCCGGTTTCGTAGTTCCTCCTCCTCCAAAGCTTTTGTCGCTCCGTGTCGTCCGACAGGAGACCAAGCTGCGGGAGCTGCTGGACATCGGGAACCTGGTCGGCCGCCTGGAGAACCGGATGGTCACCGTGGTTACGGCCTCGGACCTGGTGAACGTCAACCAGCTCAACTTCATCGCCTCGCAGGAGGACGAAGCCAAGGTGCCGCCCAAACTCACCACGGCGACGACGTCAGGGTGACGATGATGATGATGACGGTGGTGATGATGGTGGTGACGATGGTGATGGAGTGTCATTATTATGCAGGTGTGGTGTGAGGAACTCTTCTCTCTGTCTTCCAACCTGCTGAGCCTCAATCTCAACAGAGACCAAAGTCTGTTGAAAGCGTGAGTAAACACACACACACACACATTTCCTCTCCAGTATATTTACTCGTCTGAGTACCCAGAGCCTCGTACGTCTTCCTCCTGCGTGCCGTAGAATCCCACATTCAGCGCGCTGCTGCCTGAAATACTCTAGATGCAGATTAGATGCGTGTTAATCCGCCGCTGACAATAATCCCCAGCAAATGGACAGTTTCCTCCGGGGTTTTTTTTGTAACGTTTTTTGGAAACGGCAATGCCGGTGAGGACCGTCTTTTTTTCAACAACAAAGCTCAGGGTCTGTGACTCGTTTTTTAAAGATTCACATTGGAACGTCATTGTTGGTAATTACGTTTTAAGAAAATGTAGCATCATTCGATTCTTGTCCATTTAATGAAACCGTTCCATTCCACGCTCACAGTGACTCTCTCTTTGTTTCAGGTACGTCCGGTTGACTCTGCAGCCCAACGCAGAGGGGAGAATCCCCGTGAAGAAGTGAGTTCCCCCCCGATCGCCTCCTTATCCGGCGGCTCTGTGTTAACGCCGAGGTGCACGCCCACAGCAGCAGGCGGCGGTCTGCGGCACGTGAGAAAATGGCTCCGATAAATCCGTGGAGACGCGCACAGACCGAAACTTTGCTCTTTCCCTGTCCCTTGCTTCCAAAAATACACCTAATTCCACGTGCACTTGGGAAAGCGAAAAACAGGGACAGGAATGGTCCTTAATTTCAGCACTGACCTGGTAATCAACCGCTGCCGGAGCACGAGGCGGGATGAAGCACTTGTGAAGGGCCAGGTGGAGATTTAGGAACGCCAGGGGGGCGGGGGGGTATCTCGGGAGTTCGGGGGGGGGGGGGGGGGGGGGGTTAAAGGGGAGAGTTCTGAGTTGCGGGGGAAGCGAGGCCGGGCATGTGGGCTCTGTTTGAGTTGATGCCGTTGTGATGTCGTTGTCTGTTACAGCATCGTTCGACTGTTTTCAGCAGACAGGAAGAGGGTGGAGACCGCCCTGGAGAACTGCAGACTGCCCTACGGACGGGTAATCGCTCGATGCGTGTCGTCCCTGTCACACGAAGGCCTTCCTTTGACACCGTCGAAGCTGATGTCTGATGCGCTTTGTCCACAATGAGGCAGCGCCACCAGCTCAGATATCTGGGTCATCAAGTTCCTTGAAGCAACCAGTGAAAAGCTGAATTGTGTGTGTGTGTGTGTGCGTGTGTGTGTGTGTGTGTGTGTGTGTGTGTGTGCGTGTCCCGTGTGTCCGACAGGGCGACGGGATCAAACTGGAGGACTTAACGCTGGAGGTTTACAGGAGCTTTTTGGACAGTCTGTGTCCTCGTCCGGAGCTCAGCAACATCTTTAAACTGCAGTAAGTGTGTCTATGACCTCTGACCTCTGACCTCTGACCAGCTCAGAGACGTGTCGCTGTTAGATTAAACTGCTCGGCTCTTTTTTCCTTTTAACTGTGCTGTTATTTGCTTCGGGCTAATGTCTTGGATATGGGAAGGATGGTGAACAATGATTCATCTCCTGTCCCACGTGTGCACAGGCGGGATTAGACAGAAGCGCAGTGCTCATCGCAGTATCTTTTCATCTTAAGCCAGTTATTGATTCATCAACTGATTATTTTACCTTAATTAGTCATAAAACTTAGTTTTAGTCATTGCGTTTTCTTAAAGTTCTCGTCTTCCACTCATTCATTTGGTCTGAACGCCGCGTGTGTTTGGGATTTTAAAAAACTGCAAATGCCACCGGCGACGTTTCGTGTGTCAAAAAACGCGCGTGAGCTTCACTCCGCTTAGATCGCCCGCGTCCTACGCAGGAAGACGACGACGACGACGCGAGGGCACGATGCCGCTGTGCGCGACGGCTTCCTGTTACTACCCTGTGACCTCTGACCCCCGTAGAGGATGGGGCGACGGCACGCTGTCGCTCGACCAGATGACGGAGTTCGTCAACAACAAGCAGAGGGACCCGAGGCTCAACGAGATCCTCTACCCGCCTCTGCGCCCGGCTCAGACGCTCGCTCTGATGGAGCGGTACCAGCAGGACCCGGCCCAGCTGGAGCAAGGTGCACGCACACACACACACACACACACACACACACACACGGGCCGCAGGGTATTTGCTATTTCGTCGCTGTGTTCCTGAATAACGTGATGCCATTAGCTGGCCAGCTGCGTTTTTCTTCTTCTTCTTCTCCTCCGTCGGTACCAGAAATACTCCTCCACCCACACGGGGTGAACTGCTAAAAATAAGCCTGCTCACGTCGGGTGCCAGAATAAAACCCCTCGACCACGTCTTTCCTTTGTGTATTAATGAAGTGAATTCAATGGAATATTGTCGGCCCCCCAAAATAACATTATAAAGCGTCATTAAGTGATTTCGTGAACTGGTTTGTGATTGGCTCGCTTTTCCATCACGCAGGCGTCATCACGCTGCAGGCGCTGTCCAGCTATCTGTCCAGTGACGAGAACGGAGTCATCCCTCCAGAAAAGCTGGATCAGTCCGAGGACATGAGCTACCCGCTATCCCACTACATCATCAACTCCTCGCACAACACCTACCTGACAGGTACACGCACGCCGTGAGCCCGCCTGTGGTCGGGGGGGGGGTCGCGGCGCCGCGGTAACGTCTCTCGCCCGTTGTGTTGCAGCGGGCCAGCTGGCCGGGAGCTCCTCGGTGGAGATGTACCGGCAGGTTCTCCTGGCCGGGTGCCGCTGCGTGGAGTTGGATGTGTGGAAGGGACGGACCGCCGAGGAGGAGCCCGTCATCACGCACGGGTTCACCATGACGTCGGAAATCCCATTCAAGGTGCGCGCATATAGTCGGGTCAAAGGTCGTTGTCGACCACTGACTGAGCAGCTACACGAGAACTTAAAGGCACAGCTTCCACGTACTTTACTCGAGTGGTTTAATCCCATTTGTTCTGCGACTTTTTGGTGTGAAAATTGCAGTTTTGTTTTGCGTTTTTTCCAGGAAGTGATTGAAGCCATCGCAGAGTGCGCCTTCAAGACGTCTCCGTTCCCCGTCATACTCTCCTTTGAGAACCACGTGGACTCGTGAGGATCTCCGTCGTCATCCAGTGGTTCATGCGATCCGTTTTAGATTCTCCCTGTAACGCGTTCATCTCTCTGTCTCACCAGCTTGAAGCAGCAGGCGAAAATGGCTGAATATTGTCAATCTATTTTCGGAGACGCTCTGTTGATTGACCCTCTGGACAAATACCCCGTAAGTAACACAGACAGCGTTATATTAAACATTTGACTGCTGAATAATTGCTGTGTCTTTAGCTTTGACGGCATTCCATCTTTATGTTAGTGAGTGTGTTGTATTTATTTGTGATATTTCAGTAGCTTGAATCAAAGTGCAGCGTTACCCTGTGGGATGTAACGTGAGCTGGACCGGGTTTTATTGGATCTATTCCCGTTCGTTCTTTATCTTTTACGTATTACTGGGATATATTACAACCCCGGTGTCTGTCTGCAGCTGGAGTCCGGCGTCCCCCTGCCGAGTCCTCAGGAGCTGATGGGCAAAATTCTCATCAAGAACAAGAAATCCCACAAACCCCCGAACAACACGGACGCCAAGCGCCCGGCGGACCAGCCGGCCAATCAGAGCAGCGAACCGGCGTTTCCTAGTAACAACGCCGGAGGTGAGCCGCCGAGACAAAGAGGACCTCTTCTCCTTTCAGCACGAGAGGCGCACGTGAGATGTTTCCGCGCTGACCGCCGCGTTCTCCGGGCTGCAGGAGCGGGAGTTTTTTCTTTTGAATCTTTAGAACTAAATCCACACGTATGTCCTCGCTAATATGAGTCACTGCCAAATTAGTTTGTGTTGGGTACAATGACGGCGGTGAAGCTCCAGTATTAACAATTTCTTTGTGTAGATTCAGACAGCCGAGCTTATTTTTACATATTTATTTAACAAATAAAAGGCAAGAGAGACGCAGATTCTCTTGCAGAGAAAGAGATCAAAATGTGACAAACAAGCAACGTTCCTTTTAAAAGGAACGCAGTTAAAGATTTAGCATATTACAAAAACATTTTTTTTTTTCACTTAAAACATGAAGTTAAACGAGAACAATCACCCAGAATGCGACGGCGCGGCGTCTTTGTTTTCCTCTCGCACCTCGCCGGGGGACGTCCCAGAGGGAGCTCGGAGGCTCAGAGCCGCGATTAACCGGCAGGACTCAGGGAGCCTGACCCTTGACCCGGCCTCGTGTGTGTGTGCGGCGAGAACCAATCCGACGGCCGTACGCAAAGAGCAGACTGTTCACCGCGCTGAAGTGCACACTCACGCCAGGCGGCCCGGGAAAACGCCTGAGTGGGTTGTTTACTCAACCACAGACGTCTGGTTCATAATTCGCTGAATTCCCCACTTGCAGTGGTTGATTGTGTGTCAACTCAGATGTTACACAGACACACACACACACACGCGAGTCTCCTGTCGCTTTGTTAATGGTCGGATCTCAGAGAAGGAATCATTCTTTTTCAGTGGTTTCAGTGGCTATCTTGGGTTCGGGTTTCTCTTTAAAAATCTAAAATAAATACATTTTTAACATTCTATCGACTGATTTAACAGTCCGACATTCCTGCACGTGCGTTGGTGCATTTACAATACATTATATAATTCTTCTTAGCGCTGATTCAGCAGCTTCGGGGGCGAGGAGACGATGGGGATGAAGACTTGTTTGACTTTAATTTTAACAGAGATCGAGGCTGAGAGCGAGGAAGAGGATGATGACGAAGATGATGATGGTAAAAAGGTCAGTGGTGACGTCGTACATCGCGGAGGGGCGGGTCGCCCCCCCCCCACCCCCCCACTGCTGCCGCCGCCGCCGTCTGTCGATGTCCGCGAGTGTTTCATGGTTTCCTGTTATTCTTAATGCCATCGTCACAGTGAATCTTTTATGTGCCTCGGTGTTATTGTTGTCAAACTCTCGCCGCCATCTGTGCTTTATTTTTGCCGTCGTCTCAGCGGTGCGTCGCTGTCACCGCCGATCAATCTCGATCAATCTTGGTGTGTATTGTTGTCTTGTTTTCTTGTCAGTGGGTCTGAGCTTCACCCACGCAGGCGATGGCGGCTGATTGTTCACTGGTTTGATCGAGTTTCCGTTCAAAAAAAAAAACAACACTCATCCAAACTTTGTTTGGATTGTCGCGTTGGTTTTTAAAAAAAAGAATATTTATTGCCTTGTCAAAAGATGGAGCCTACATTACCCACAATGCAACCACTGAAGGTCAGCGCAGGAGGAGCGGCCTGCAGAGGCCCGGTCCGCTCACCTTTCTGAGTCGAGTGACCTCACATGAGGCCATCAGATACTGTGCGCTGATATCTGTTCGTACACGTCTCACCTCAACGAAAAGCGCGGGTGAAAAGGCAATCTGGTAAAACACAGAACCAAACCACCAAAAATAACTCTTATGTTTGATCGGAATCCACCATAAAGAAGAAAAGAATGGGACAAAAACAAAGACTGTGCTGGTGTTGATGTTGTTTCGTCATCACGCGCTCCTCAAGTTTGCTGCAAGACAGAACTATGAAAGAGAAAGATGTGCATCTGTTGAACGTGTTCCCTCGGCCACATTTGTAAAGTGTGTGTTCTTCAACCCGTGACACTCAAACCCCTGAAACCTGACTGCTGCTGCTTGTTTCAGGGCTCCGCCGAGCGGGAGGCGGTGGCCACGGAGGAAATGTCAACTCTGGTAAACTACGTCCAGCCGACCAAGTTCAACTCCTTCGAAGCGTCCAAGAGTAAGAAGAGCCGATCCGAAGCCGACACTTTGAGACACGCAGACACTTTTTCCTGAATTTCTTGATATATATATATATATATATATATATATATTGAGGCTTAATATCGGGGCGCTTTGAGTAGCAGGAGGGTAATGTGGGAGGGGCAGGTTGCGTTGTCACTGCCAAGACGGCGACAGCTTTTCAGAAAACCTGTTGGTTCCATCGCAGGAACTACAACTAAATGTGTAGTTTTTCATTAAAAAAAATCAAAAAATCTAATTAAGGATCCATACAAACAGAAAAGGAACACGTTTTGTAAATTCACGTCAAGTTTGATATTTCTTTTTGATATTTCTGTGAATCCTCCAAATATCTGAACATGATGGAAAATATTGCTGAAAAATGTCTCCTTGGTGTGTGTGTGTGTGCGTGTGCGTGCGTGTGCGTGCGTGCGTGCGTGCGTGCGTGTGTGTGTGTGTGTGTGTGTGCGTGTGCAGAGGCAGCCCGCTGTTACCACATGTCATCTTTCGTGGAGACCAAAGCTTTGGAGCACCTCACAAAGTCCCCGGTGGAGTTCGTAGAGTATCCTTGGCAACGGTTACCGCGACTACGCCGCACCTTGGCAACCGCTTCCATACTTCACGCTCCTCATCTTCCTCTTTTCTCTCGGGCGCTCTGTGAATTTTAATTTCACTTACTGCAGTTACTATCTAAGTAATATTCACATCACAACATTGGGACAGAACACGATTTAACTGAATCGTTTTCTTGACCTCAACTTGACCAGATATAACAAATCTCAGTTGAGTCGTATTTATCCAAAAGGGACCAGAGTCGACTCGTCCAACTTCATGCCGCAGCTCTTCTGGAACGCCGGCTGTCAACTCGTGGCTCTCAACTACCAAACGATAGGTGGGAGGATGCGAACGTGTGCGTTTTCTCGACACTCATCGATCGCATCCAAAGGTCGCTGCAAGTTCAACCACAGTGTGTTTCTATTTTAGTACTTTTAGAGGGTTGAACAGTTAATATTATCCACTGATTCACGAGTAAAGAAGACGGCTCATAATATTATTACAGAAATAAGCCTCGCTTTACTTTCCCCCACATTTATTTTTCAAGTGATGCAATAATAATTTAGTGCAAAAGTGTTATGTTCAGGCCAGAGGTTATAAATATTTAAACCCGGTTATTGCAAACACTGCATCTTACTTAGTGGCTAAATTGACCCTTAAAGTAAAACTGATTGAAGACGTTTTTAATTCATTCAAATTGATTTCAAGCAGCCATTAGTGGCATGGTAGAATTATTCCAGTAACTGGATGTTCTTTGCTCATTTGGGCCTCTAATTGATGTGCCTCTCATTCATTTTTATTTGTTCGTAAATTGCATCAATTAAAGGTCTTTTGTTCACTGGCGGCACATTCAGTGCTCAGACCCAGACCTTTTAAAGGTGGCGTTTTTGTCCCAGATCTGTCCATGCAGCTGAACCTCTTCATGTTCGAGTACAACGGGCGGTGCGGCTACAGACTGAAGCCGGAGTTCATGCGGCGACCCGACAAACACTTTGACCCCTTCACAGAAAACACGGTGGACGGCATCGTGGCCAACACCCTCTCTGTGAAGGTACGGCCGTACGTGTCAGCTTGTCCCCTCCCCTCCCCTTCCCTCCCACCCGCGGGACATCCATTCCGTGTCCTCGTCTCCGTGTCCCGCAGGTCATTTCGGGCCAGTTTGTGACGGAGCGGCGGGTGGGGGTGTACGTGGAGGTGGACATGTTTGGACTCCCCGCGGACACCAGGAGGAAAGCGCTGAAGACCAAAACGTCCCAGAACAACAACGCCGTCAACCCGGTGTGGGACGAGGAGCCCATCGTCTTCAAGAAGGTGAGAGGAACGCGGGGAAGGATTCCAAACACCCGAAAACCCGCAAGCCGCTCGCCGTCTAATCCCAGGTTGTGACTTCCTGACAGGTGATTCTCCCCACTCTGGCCTCCCTGAGAATCGCCGCCTTTGAGGAAGGAGGGAAGTTCATTGGTCACCGGATTATTCCAGTTTCCGCCATAAGGCCCGGTGGGTAGCTCACGTTTACCACTGTGGTCCCCGACTCCTCTTCCTCACGCGCCTGCTCACGTTCATTACAAACTCCGTGTTCATTCTTGGGGAAACGTTTGTTTTTCTCACACGCTCAAGACTTCCCCCACGTATGCATTTTAGCTGGAGTTTAAATGAGGTTTTAATGAAGAAATTACCATTTTGTGGCTGATGTATTGCTTTAAAGTTAATTTAGATCTGTTTTTTGGCGCAAACTGCTTGTTTCTGTGCGGAAGTTTCCCTCCATCCTCTACTTTCTTGTGTTAATGCAGCTTGATGCTAGAAAACAGTGATTGTCTAAAAGTCTTTTCTGAACTGAGATTATGACAATTATGACTTTTAATGCTAATTAGCCCAAACCTTTATGCAGAAACCACCAGTCCTGCTGACTTATCTCCCCTCCGAGCTCCTGCTGTTTAATGGATCCCTGTCAAACGGTTTGCACAGACGTGCTGCTGGTTTGGAGAATGTCATTCAACCCTTTGAATTAAACTCATTTAATATGTATTTCTGTCTCTGCCGTCGGCTTCCTCTCGCGCCGCCCGTTCACCTTCCACGAGGGGACATCCGGCTCTGTGTTGACAAATGTCTCCCGTAGGTTATCGGTACATCAGCTTGAGGAACGAGAAGAACCAGCCTCTGATTCTACCGGCCGTGTTCGTCCACATCGAGGTCAAGGACTACGTGCCGGACACCTTTGCAGGTTGGACGCGCTCGCCGTGTTTACACGCGTTGCTGAAGAATCCTCCTGCTTCCCCGAGCTCGTCCCTGATCTCAATATGGCTTTGGTGGATCTATCCTAGATCTTCAAAACATGAGGCAACGCAAATAATTAATGATGACATGGGGAGTAATGATGCAGCATCGAGGATGATTTCAGAGCAGGATACTAAAGTCTTTGAATGAAGTAGAAGTAGCTGAATGTAGATTATTCATTGCATTGAAAGCTCCACCCGAGTAAACGTGCATATTATTTAAAATACAAGACACTTATAAGGCAGAGTGACCCATTTCAGAGGAAAACGCTAAATATGTTGTGTTATAGTTACGCTTCCATCTAGACCAGGGGTCTCAAACTCAAATCAGCTGCGGGCCAGATGCAGCCCACTTCAACCGAACGCGGGACAGACTAGCGTCCGAACGGCATGGTCGACAATAACACAACTTAACACTCACTTTCAAAAGCAGTCATTGAACCCCACCCTGGGGGATCGGTCCGAATGAGACTACAACACTAGTCCTCCTTTAACTCAGCGGGGGAGACCTAAGGTCATGTGACCGTGGAATTCCTTTATAGCCAAACGTGAAGTTACGTGAATCGAAGCTGCGTAGTGATGGACGGAGACGCTCGTCGGTGACGTCAGATGCTTCATGTGTTGTTAGTGTGAGTCGTAAAGGAAAACTTTATTAAACGAGCGATGCTAACGGTTAGTCACATGATCACCTGCGCGAAAGAGGGCAGGAAACTGAATTTCACCCTCCTGCTCTCTGCACCTCGGCCGACACACACGACCCGCCCCCCATGTCAGTCACATGCATGCCACGTTCACTGGACAAGCACACAGTAGGAAACCAGAACATCATAACATGTCCCACACAGCAGCTGACAGTGGGGTTACAGTATAAAACTTGCGGGCCGCACTAACATTACACTTTCATATTAAGGATGGGGCCACAAAATATCGGCCCGAGGGCCGCAATTGGCGACCCCTGATCTAGACCCTCTGAAACACAGCTGGCACATCTGTCTTCCTCTCCACGTGTCCTCCCTAGATGTGATCGAGGCTTTGTCCAACCCCATCCGATACGTCAACCTCCTGGAGCAGAGGTCCAAACAGCTGGCGGCCCTGACCCTGGAGGACGTGGAGGAGGACCAGCAGACGGAGGTCAGCCCCCCCCCCCCCCCCCCCCGGTCCCCGGTGTCTTTGTCCCGAGCGGAGGACGCTGGCTTGTGACTCTGGTTTCTGGTTCGCCTGTTGTTCAGGACGAGGCGGACAGCTGTGCAGAGCGAAAGAGCGACGTCAGACCGGCGTTGCTGGAGAACGGGCTCAGCCCTGCCCCCGGCCCCGCGGGCCACGCCCCCATGGCCACCACGCCCAAGGCTGCCGCGGCCAATCAGCAAGCAGCCGCGACGGGTGGGACGCATGAAAAGAAAATGTGCAGATGTTCTTCGTCCTTTTCGATTATTTAGGCCAAAAAAATCCCGTTGATGTTGTTTTTGATATTCATTTTCTCTGCATTTCAGAAGCATCCAAACCAGCTGCAAAGACTGAAGACCTGGTTTTAAGTGTTTTAATAGGTCAGTATTTTCATGGGTTTTGAAATACCAGCTCTGTGACCAATCTGTTATTTTTAATTAGAGTACAGACAACTAAACAAACTAAATTGCTGAAGTTTATGATGAATGGTATATACGGTATAAGCCATGAAGTCATGGACGTGTGTGTTGTACGAACATTTTAGAAAACCCTAAAGTGCTGCATTCTCCTTGTAGCAGAGCATCCTGCAAAGACATTTCAGTGGTGACTGAATTATTCATTGATAGACGACAAATGTGCGTATCTCTGGATCTCGTGGAGAAGCTGTTTTACAGATCTCTCGATTATGAAACATTACGAGATACATTGACAATCTGCCGTTCGATCACCCGTGGCGACAGACGTGCCGGCGTGCACCATCGAGGGTCTGCAGCTGTCAAAGGTTTACCAGAAGGAGCAGAGACGACAGTTCAAGGAGCTGAAGGAGCTGGTGAGGAGGCACCAGAAGAAGCTCTCCGAGCTCCTCCGGGAGTTCAGCAACAAGCACAAGAAGGTGGCCCGACAGTGCAGCAAGAGCAGGTACCCCCTCCCTGGACCGCCGCGGTGTGCGCCGCGGTTTCCTGCGTTTTTTTTTTCTTTTGTTCGATGCGCACGCGTACTTACGCTGCACGCGTTCTTCAGGGCCTCGTGCTCGCAGAGCGACAAAGACGAGCGCCTCCAGCAGCTGAGAGACGAGCAGCAGCAGCAGCTGCTGGCTCTGAGGCAGGAGCAGTACTACAGCCAGAAGTATCTACAGAGGGAGCACATCAAGATGGTAAAGCCCCAAAGGGTTGCGGGTCAGCGAGTGTGTTTTGAACGGGAGGGAAAAGCAGATATTGATAACGTTGTGGGCTTCCTCCGACGTGAAACGCAAACCGCTGGTTTCTGTCTGCAGCTGACGGAGCGGCTGAGCAGCCTGGCGGAGGAGAGCCACAGCGGCCAGATGAAGAAACTCAAAGACGTCTGCGATAAGTGAGTTACGAAGGTTGGACTCGAGTTATTCCTCTTGAGTGTTTGATTAAACGAACTGAACGTTATTCAGAGAGCTGCTTTCATGGGAGTCGCAGCTTGAGGTGCGTTTCCTTTCAATAAGAAGTCAGTTCAATATTTAATTGAAAAATGTAAAGAGAAATATGACATCTACAGGATAAAACCCAATAAAGCCCAGCAGCTCTAACTGGACTAACTGGTTATTAATGAGAATTAGAAACCTCGTGTTTTCAGACTTCGACACAATCTGCAACCGATGAACGAAAACAAAGAAGAGTATTGAGGATCTCAACCGATTCGTAGTCGTATTCGTAGTTATAGCTGCTGCTCAGTCAGCTCTTCATAAGAGGAATTAAAGTCTCCCATAGTTAATATCTGCTGCTGAATACAAATATAATAAACCAAATCTTCTCCATGCAGTTTTTGAATCAGCCTGGAACAAAACCAGTGAAGCCCTCTAGAGGGATGAGTGCCAGAAAAATGGAATGTTTGTGTCTAAATATTTGTATATCTGAGCCGCGAGGGGGATCCAATGAGATATGTTTGGCCACAAGTCAACCTGACTCGTTTGTTTTGAGAGATCTCCAGTAGATCTTCTAGCAAGAATAATGTTTTTTTTAAATTTAATTGTGAAAAAAGGTTTAATGCCACAGACTCAGCAAGGTGCGTCTTTTAAAATACGACATTGAGCATCGTTTGTCTTATGCGTCGGTTCATTTTCTCCCTCCCGCTGCTCCCCAGGGAGAAAAAAGAGCTGAAGAGGCAGATGGATCGAAGGAGAACAGAGAAGATCAACCAGGCGAAGACCAAAGAGAAACATCTGGCTGAAGAGTACGACCCATGAACACATTTATAAATCCACCCTCGGTGGCTCTTTTATCTACTTCGTGCAGCCGCTCTTGTCAGATGAGAAAGAAAACCGTGAAATCCAACTCTGACTGTGTGTTTCCCAGGGAGAAGATGGAGATCAATAAGTCCTACGTCAACGAAGTCGTCCAGAACATCAAACGGGTGAGCGGAGGACGCCAACGTTCGCGGCGCTAACTCTCTGCCGTCTCCGAACCTTTAACCGTCCGCCCGTCTCTCTGTCTCCAGCTCGAGGAGACTCAGACGAAGCGCCACGACCAGCTGGTGGAGCAGCACACCGAGCTGCTGCAGGAGATCCAGGACCAGAAACCCAAGGTGAAATACAGCTCGTCGTCTGTCCGCGCGATGCAACGTGCCCTCAGAAACGGGTTGTGCGCGTTTCTGCGAGGTCTCCGACTCATTACCGGGATATTTCCCGGGTCCTGTGTTTGCACAACAATTCGGTCGTCGTGGCGAATGTTGGTATCTGCTGAAGGAATCAATCCGAAAGCCATCCGCCAATCAATGCGCGTCATGAACCCTTCGTGTGTTTCTCCAGCTGCAAGGAGCCGTGGAGGCGGAGTTCCAGGAGAAGTTCCAGTGTTTGCCCGGAGAGATCGAAGACTTCCTCCAGGACAGAAAGACGGAGGTCAGAGGTCACAGCAGGTCACGGCCGTCGACCCCACACGAACCTCTATCGGAGGAGGACTGAGAAGAAGAGGAAGAAGAAGAGAGAATCGTTAAAAGTGCAAAGGATCAAAACACACGGGCGTAAGAGGGGAAACGTTGATGGAGGATGAGATCTCAAGAGCATGAGACTGTTACTTTTATTTCTATTTGAAAAAATGCTTAATGGATTTGTTCATTCCTGTCCAGCATGAACTTTGCTGTACTTAATCAGAACGCTTTTACTCTTATTTACCGTCATGTGTTATTTTGACAGGCGACTGAAACCCAACAGTTTGTACTGCATGACAACCCTATCTATCTATCTATACATCTATCTATACAGCTATCTATCTATTCATCTATGCATCTATTTATCCACCTCTACATCTCTCTATCTATACATCTATATCTCTATCTATCTATACAGCTATCTATTCATCTATACATCTCTATACAGCCATCTATCTCTCTATACATCTCTCTATCTATACATCTCTATACATTTATCTCTCTATCTATACATCTATCTATACAGCTATCTATCTATACATCTCTCTATCTCTCTATACATCTCTATACATCTATCTCTCTATCTATACAGCTATCTATTCATCTATGCATCTATTTATCCATCTCTACATCTCTCTATCTATACATCTATATCTCTATCTATCTATACATATATCTATCTATACATCTATCTCTCTATCTATACATCTATATCTCTATCTATATATCTATATCTATACATCTATATCTCTATCTATCTATACATATATCTATCTATGTATACATCTATTTTTCTATATATCTATATCTATACATCTATATCTCTATCTATACATCTCTCTATCTATACATCTCTCTATCTCTATACATCTATATCTCTATCTATACATCTATATCTCTATCTATACATCTCTCTATCTCTATACATCTATATCTCTTTCTATCTATACAGTTATCTATTCATCTATGCATCTATACATCTCTCTATACGTCTATCTCTATCTATCCATCATATATCTATCTTTCTATCTGAACACACTACTTTATATTCACATGTTACACAATGGGTTTATCTTCTTATTATCCGTCGTTGCCCTGACAACGTCTCGATGGTCAAAATCAACAACTGCAATAATAGCTATACGCTTACGGTATGAAGAGCAGCTGGTGGTTTTTCTTTGCTCAAGGGCACGTCGGTGTCGTTTAACGAGGGAGAGAGGCACTTTCTCCCCACTAAGATTAATCCGACACATCATGTTCGCCTGAAATTAGAAACTACAGTTGGAATTAGTGTCGCATTCAAAAAACAACACAGGGTGATGTGCAGAGCAGCACAATATGACACACACACACACACACACACACAAGCGAGTGTAATAAGTCAATACAGTCATGGTTTTATGTTTCATCAATGCATCTAATGTCATTTCATATTTCAAGAGCACATATTCTTAAACTTATATAATATTATTTTTGTTCTTTAGGGTGATTGTTCATCCCTGAACCTCCACATATTTGAAGCTCATTTTCAGAACATTAATGAACATGTTGACATGGTGAATTAGTTAAAGGACAATGACACCGGCACAGTAAATATCTGTAATTATTATATATTTTACACAATTTATGCGATAGGCTGCCACTGGGTAATTTATTGAGTAGTTTTATTATGCACTTATTTATTTATTTATCAACTTATTTATTTAGGGAGAAAAAATTCATCTCAAACTTAAGTTGTTAGCAATTGTTAGCATGACTGTAATAGCTGGACTTTGACGCCAGTGATGTGTGAGGGAAGGACGAGGCGTTTTCTCAGAGAGACTATGGGCTGAATTCATCGTTTCTCGCCTTTCGTCCGGCCGAGGATCCTTTTTTCGGGTCGGTAGCAGCGACGTGCGATCGGTTCCCGTCGGGCCTCCGGCCACCTGACCGGCGGTTTGATGACCTGCCAGATGTGGAAGTCTGCTGCCACTGCATGACTTATTTGTTTAGATGTGAACGTTGTTTTAACGCAGTTATCTCACTGATGATGTGTTTATTTATTGTTATTTTCATGATAATTAAGTCTCAAGAACATGAATCATAAGTTTGTGTAAAAATGTGAAACAAACGGAGCTCGTCAATCTTTTCGTACGGTGATCCTCAAGAAAATGTCAGTTGGAGGATTATTTTCATGTTTTGCTTTTCCTAAAGCTTCAGCTGTGTTCAACAACCCTTTTTTGCAGAGAACCGTTTCTTTACATTTAAGCCACTGACCTCACATCGGTTTCGCTTACACTACAATTCTAATGGCAATATTTAAGATTCAACTGCTTTGCATTAAGCTTCCTCCTTAAACATGTTTTAGTCTGCAAGATGGTTCTCCAACAAAGTGTCTTGTTGAGCGCACTCCTGCTCTAGTGAATAAACTGGGCATGCTTCATTGTCTTGGATTTCTCTGCTGGATTTCACTGAATGTTATTTTAAGATTAAAATGTTTGATCTAAAAAGAAAATGAGGGTTTTTTCTGGGTTTATATTCCGTGTGTTGTGGTCCAACATCTCAGCCGGATTAAACATTTTTTGGAGAAGATGCACCGATGAGAAGAGAGGCGCTAATTGCTGTTGTCAAGTTACTTTGTGTCTGAACACGATGGCGGGGGCTGTGACAGAGAGGAGGTGCACTGTGACAGGAGGTGCACTGTGACTGACAGAGAGGAGGTGCACTGTGACTGACAGAGAGGAGATGCACTGTGACAGGAGGTGCACTGTGACAGAGGAGGTGCACTGTGACCGACAGAGAGTAGGTGCACTGTGACTGAGAGGAGGTGCATTGTGACAGAGAGGAGATGCACTGTGACAGAGAGGAGATGTACTGTGACAGGAGGTGCACTGTGACAGAGGAGGTGCACTGTGACCGAGAGGAGGTGCACTGTGACCGACAGAGAGTAGGTGCACTGTGACTGAGAGGAGGTGCATTGTGACAGAGAGGAGGTGCACTGTGACAGAGGAGGTGCACTGTGACTGTGGTAGAGAGGGGGTGCACTGTGGCAGAGAGGAGGTGCATTGTGACGGGAGGTGCACTGTGACTGACAGGAGGTGCACTGTGGCAGAGAGGAGGTGCACTGTGACAGAGAAGAGGTGCACTGTGACAGAGAGGTGCATTGTGACAGAGAGGAGGTGCACTGTGACAGAGAAGGTGCACTGTGACAGAGAGGTGCATTGTGACAGAGAGGAGGTGCACTGTGACAGAGAAGGTGCACTGTGACTGTGGCAGAGAGGAGGTGCATTGTGACGGGAGGTGCACTGTGACTGACAGGAAGTGCACTGTGGCAGAGAGGAGGTGCACTGTGACAGAGAGGAGGTGCACTGTGACTGACAGGAGGTGCACTGTGACAGAGAAGAGGTGCACTGTGACAGAGAGGAGGTGCATTGTGACAGAGAGGAGGTGCACTGTGACAGGAGGTGCACTGTGACTGTGGCAGAGAGGAGGTGCATTGTGACGGGAGGTGCACTGTGACTGACAGGAGGTGCACTGTGGCAGAGAGGAGGTGCACTGTGGCAGAGAGGAGGTGCACTGTGACTGTGACAGAGAGGAGGTGCACTGTGACAGAGAGGAGGTGCACTGTGACAGAGAGGAGGTGCACTGTGACTGGGACAGGAGGTGCACTGTGACAGAGAGGAGGTGCACTGTGACAGAGAGGAGGTGCACTGTGGTTTTCATGGGGGAGGAAGCTGAGAGACAGTCTGTCATCGATGGTGAATAGTCATTTATTTTACATGAAGCATATTAGTGATGTGTGGGTCAAGGACAAATAAGGCCTCTAAAAGGGGAGTTTAAAACATGCAATCCTTTAAACACAGTGAGATATACAGTACAATGATACAGAGTGCATCAGACACTGGAGTTATTCATGTGAGAGGATGTTTTTTCAAAAGTGTGTAATATCCCATGAACGTATCCAGCCTTTCTAGGACTCTACGGTGGGATGTGGAAGAACTACGGTGACACAAATGCACTAAAACGCAAAAGGCCCATAGAGCCGCTGTCTGTTTGTCCATTTCAGGCTTCCATAGACAAATGGAAATGACATTTCCCTCCACGCTTTACCTTTAAAGAAAAACGTAGCCTGTATTTAATCTCTGATTAAGTACAAACACAATTACTTTTCTTTTCACGTCACTTTTAACCGCAGAGTTGTCTCCGGCAGGGGGCGACGGCGAGCCGTGAGTGAGCCTTCTCTCCCCCCGTAGAAGAAGAGCCCGCAGTCTCCCAGCATCAGCACCACAGCGACGTCTCTCTCTCCCCCTCACTCACTCGCCCTCTCTCCTCCTCTCCATCCACTGCGGAACATCGGGCCCGTTTCTCCCTCCGATCGCATCGCAGGTCGCCATGGACAACTCCGGCAAGGAGAAGGAGGCCATGCAGCTGATGGCCGAGGCCGACAAGAAGGTCAAGGCGTCCGGGTCCTTCCTCGGGGGGATGTTCGGGTAAGAAGACGTCCTCGTTTCTCCCGTGTCTGTTCATACCTCTCCCCGGTGCCTCTCGTCTCCCGGTGCGGCCTACCGAAGCCCGTCGGGGGCCGACGTTTGACCGGCGCGTCGTTGCGATGACGTCGGTGCGCGCGTCTGTCCGGCCGGCGCTGGTGGTCCCGATCGATCCATCGATCGATCCCTCGAGCCCCTCGCGACCTGCCGCAGCTTCCCCCCCCGTGACATCGAGCCGCTGTTACTGGTCCTCAGCTGCGCGCGCGCAAACACGTCAATTCACGCGTGTGCGTTTAAAAACGGGGAAAAACCAGCGGTCATCGCAGACGATGTGGCCTCCGCGTCAATGTGGCCGATAGATGCTGCTGCGGGATGCGGAGGAGGGGGGCGAGGGGGGGGATGCGGGGGTTGTGTTTTTTTTTTTTTTGTGTGTGTGTGTGTGTCGTGCGCGTGTGTTTTTGTGGGCGTGTGCGCGTGCCTGGGCCCGTGCGTGTGCGCGGATGGGAGTGGGACGATGGCCTTCATGTGCGGGAGGGGCCGTGTTTACAGTGGAGATGTTATCGATTTGATTGGATGTAACCAGATTTGCTGATCGATCAATCGTTTTGTTTGCGGTTCCTTTTCGCCGGCATAAACTGAACCCTTTTATTTATTTACGCAGATCAAAGCATCATTGTGGGTTGATCAGTCGATGTACAGAATGTATTAACAGAACATTAATGTATTCACTGCGGTTCTCTTGTTATGGACCAACTCTGAACACGAGAAAACAATCAATGAAAATAGAAACCAAGACAACATGAAACTTTTCATCTTGATTGATGCTTGATTGACGTCCGGTCAGAAAACACGGAAATATTGTTCATCTCAGGGGAGATTTCTGACCCAAATCAGTTTTATTCATCCAAGTACATTTTATAGATCAAGAAGACGATAAAGGGAAATGGGTCACATCTGTTTGGCCCACATGGTCTCCAGCATGTTTATTTAATGAGACTCCGTGGGGTCATTCAAGGGTTCTGACGACCCACGAAAATGTGACATGTTAACAACAAAGTGTCCTGCAACAAACGATGAAGATAAACAAACAATGACAAACAATGAAGGATCAATCATTCAGCGATTCAATCGTAAAAAAGGCTTTTCGATAAAAAAACTACCTCTGGTTGCCAGGAGACATGAACCAACAATTCAATAAAGGCCGCGCCTCACATTTAACTGATACAATTACATTATTGCAAATGAGAATGAGCGTTGATGTTGGGCGTCTTTCCGTCCACATGACCACAAAGTCACATGACCACAGACTCACATGACCGCAGGCGACATCAGACACACATGGAGTCAAACGTAAAATGCTACATTTCCTTTAGCTGCAGGGCGAAACGTGTCCCAGCTGCCCCCCCCCATAGGACTCTTTATTATCCGAGGACATTTTAAGGCATCACAAATCTATGCGAAAACATAAAGCGTCAACTAAGAAATCAAATTGAAATATACTGTATGTTGTTTGTCTTTGTGTGTGTGTGTGTGTGTGTGTTTTAGGGGGAACCATAAGGTGGAGGATGCCTGTGAAATATACGCCAGAGCAGCCAACATGTTTAAGATGGCAAAGAACTGGAGTGGTACGTGACACACACACACACACACACACACACACACGTGTATATACGCCACATACTGCGCACTGGAACACAAAAGAACACGCACATTTCTGCACACAAATAAACAAACTCCCACACAAACTTGTGCGCGCACACATTTATTTGAATGTCGGCGTTTTTTGGAAAGCCACTGATGTCTTAACAAGTAAAAGGCAGTTGTTGCGCAACAAGGGACTGAGCGTGCGTGTTTGTGTGTGTGTGTGCGTGTCTGTGTGTAGCTGCGGGGAACGCATTCTGTCAGGCCGCTCGGCTCCACATGCAGCTGCAGAACAAACTGGATTCCGCCACCAGCTTCGTCGACGCCGGCAACGCCTACAAGAAGGCCGACCCACAAGGTGAGCGCCGCCGTGTCACACACGCACACACACACACACACAGACACACACTGCTCCGTCATCCGCCGTCTAATCTTCGCGTATTCTTCTTCTTTCTTCCCAAATAGCATCATTGGTTGGTAGAAGAACATATCAATGTTATCATGTAAACGCCTCTTTGTGCATGAAGAGACCTTCAAGTACATTTGGCTGCTCGTACTTTTGTGCTTTAGCGTGAAAACCTTTGACCTGTGAGAAGGTTTCTACTCGTGCCACCGGATGAAGAAGGGGAATCCTGTGTGTCGCGGTCGGAGTCGGGAGCCGGAGGTGGAATCGTTGGCGGATTAGATGCGATGAGCCTTATTGAGTTAGCGGGTTAGACGCCACGAGGGGAGGAAACCGAAGAGGCTTTGATTTGGTTCTTTTCAGTGTCTGAAGTCTGTACAATAATTTTCCTTCCGTCCCTCATCCAGAGGCCATCAACTGTCTAAATCAGGCCATTGACATCTACACCGACATGGTAAGCTCCGCCCCCTCCGCAGAACGTCTCCCCGACGTCTCTTATCTTCAGATGCAGGTGATGACGGCGTGTGCGTGTGTTGGTTTACAGGGTCGGTTTACCATCGCGGCCAAACACCACATCACCATAGCAGAGGTCTACGAGGCCGAGCTGGTCGATATCGAGAAGGTTTGTGATTTCTTTCTTTCTTTGTTTTTTTTTTTTTTTATCCACACATGTCTTTGTCGATTCTGAATTTGTGCGTTCCGTGCTGCCGTCGTTCTGTGTTCAGGCCATTGCCCACTATGAGCAGGCTGCAGACTACTACAAGGGAGAAGAATCTAACAGGTAACTGTGGATCTTCATGATAAAATCTCCTTTTCTTCATTATTATTGTTTGTCTTATATATCCAATATAGCAGCTTTTCAAATGATTGGAATTATTGATAGTAGTAAGTAATTTGGCAAATTGATCGATAGTCATAAAATATTATTTGTGCATCTAACCGTGACCGAATATGATCATCTTTCTAAGCTCCACCTGGAAAGTTCTCCCTCCCCAGTGCAGCAAGCAGCCGCTAACTGGCTTCTTTTCTCTGTCCGCGGCGTTTCAGCTCCGCCAACAAATGTCTCCTGAAGGTGGGACACTACAGCGCACAGCTGGAGCAGTACGCCAAGGCCATCGAGATCTACGAGCAGGTACCGACCCCGCGGAAACACACACACAGCATTCTTACGTTATGATTGTGTTACTGTGACGGGGAGTCGCACGCTTCCGCTTTTCAGCTGGTTATGACAATCGTTGAGTCAGTAAAAATAAAAAAGGATTAGGGTGAATTAAATGTTATTAGCGTGACGTCTTTTTAAAACCTCTTTAGCAAAGATAAAGCACATGGAGTGCGCCTCAAACCGGCGTGAACTAAAACACGTGAGTTCATTTCCTGATGGCTTGCGGTCATTTGGCGCGTTGCAGGTCGCCATGAGCACCATGGACAACCCTCTGCTGAAGTACAACGCCAAAGAGTATTTCTTCAAGGCGTCGCTGTGTCACTTTATAGTGGACGAACTGAACGCCAAGGTAGACACACCTGTGCCCAAACTGACCCCCCCCCCCCCCCCCCTCACACACACACACACACACACACAGAAAGACTTTACACACCTTTACACACCTGCTGCTGATCTGCTGATGCCACTGTGTGTGTGTGCGTGTGTGTGTGTGTGTGTGTGTTGCAGTTGGCCATAGAGAAGTACGAGGAGATGTTTCCAGCCTTCTCAGACTCCAGAGAGCTTAAGCTCTTAAAGGTAATTTTTAAAGGTGTATTTTTGTGTCTAATCCTTTTGTTTCTTTCATGAACTGTTTTTGTTAAAATGTTCAGTGGCTCAAACTAATCTTCTATCCAGATGTAGATGATTTCATGTCTCCCTAACAATATATATAATAAGTAGTCCACAGGAAATAACAGTTATGTATGTTTGGGAATAAATACATGTCATTACATTTAGAACTCTAGTGGATCCGAGAGTAAAGAATATTATTTTCCATCAAACTGATCGTTCTTGTGAAAACGGCAAACACAAGCTACGGATGATGATGGTATCATTTAAGTGACATCACGGCCCGTTGAATCGTTGCCATAGAAACTGCTGGATGCCCACGAGGAGCAGAACAGCGAGGCCTTCACGGAGGCCGTCAAGGACTTCGACTCCGTGTCCCGTCTGGACCAGTGGCTGACCACCATGCTGCTCCGCATCAAGAAGACCATCCAGGGAGACGCCGGGGACCTGAAATAGACCAGCTTAGGGAGATGGCCAGGGAGGGGAGGGAGGGGGGGGGGGGGTTACCAGGGAGGGATGGGGGGGAGACCAGAGGGGAAGAAATAGTGAAACACAAGAGAGACAGAGAGGGGAGGGGGGAGGAGGAGGGGGAGTTTACAGTTGTACATATCAGTCAGCATGTGCCCCCCCCCCCCCCCCCCCTCCCTCCCCTTCCTCCCCCACATTTAGCCAAACATCCCCTTTAGATGATCCCGTGTCCCTGGTCCCTCGGTATTATTCCCTTAACACTGGACAGAATTATACTTAAAGAGAAATTAATAAAGGGTGTGTGTGTGTGTGTGTGTGTGTGTGTATGTATGTGTGTGTGTGTGTGTGTGCGTGCGTGCGTGCGTGCGTGCGTGCGTGCACGTGCGTGCGTGCACGTGCGTGCGTGTGTGTGTCCACTTCAGTAAATTCTAAACTATTTGAAGGAAAAGCTGCTCTTATCAGATTAAAGGATATATATACTATTGAAACAAGGGATAAAAATCTTATTTACGAGATTACTAATATTTATTGTCGATACTTAAAAGACTATTTATGTTTATTATGGTACTCAATGTTCCGATTTGTCTAAATATTTTAGGTATTGGCCCCTCTCCTCGCGTCTTTTATCCTCCTTCACTTGCTCCCCCTCTTTGGTTCCTCTGTCTCCCCTCGTCCTCTCCTCCCCCTTAACCCCCCCACTCCCCAACGCCCCCCCACTTCAAAGTCAGTGATGTATCACCCATTGTGATTGGTTGGTTCTTTGTGTTCTGGCCAACGATGTACGGTCGGTACAGTTCCCCCCCCCCCCCCTCTCGCCCCCGTGGCTGCCTTGTTTGTGCATGTCTGTTGTCATGTTGATGTAAGTGTTCTCCGTGTTGTGCTAACGTGTGAAGAACATACATGTAGCCTGGAATCATTTGTGTGGTCAGTAAATATGTACCTCAGAAACCGAGTTGAAATAAAAACATCATCGCTCTAGATATCGCACTTTTCTTCTGGTGTATTTCTAGGCATAATGTTCCAATCTATGAATACATGTGTATATAGGTGGTCGAAGCTAGTTTGAGATCTTTACAACAATGGCTTTGTAAAGCCAAGGTGACATCATGAAATGCAGCGACTAGCAGGCCATGATGTCATGCTGCAGCGATGACTATTCCCAAAATACGACATAAGTCCACACAAAATAAATGCTAGATAATGCTTTGTCAATGAGGCCTCAAGGACTACCTTACTTTTTCTGCTAGGAGACTGGAGGCTTAGAGGTTATATGCAACTCTCGGCTGTAAAATCATAGTTTTGTCATTGCCAAGGTATGGACTGTTCGCTGAAAGCAGACTTTAGAAACTAAATTCTAAATAAATCTCAAAAACCAGTGTCAGGACTAGGCGTTGGCGAGATAACTAGTTGGGAATTGCTTTTCTGTTAGGATAACACATCACTTTTCCAATACTATTTCACTTTCCCGTGTTTCAAACACCGATTCTGTTATTGTTTGAGTGTAACATGTTACATGTAACATGATTAGATGCATTTCAATGCATTTTCTTCTTTTTGGTGTGCTCAATGTGGGCTATTGTACGTATGTAGAAAAAAACTATCCAGTAATATCAACAAAACATTTTGACAGACACCTTTGATTAATTTAATGTTTTATTTAATTTATAAAAACGGTTCTGATTCTCCCCTCGTCCACTAGGAGCGCTAATGCGCCTTTAAGCTGGTTCCCCGACCGCAACCAAACTCTGAAGAGGAAGCATTATTCTGCGACACAAGCTTCCGGTGTGATCCACGTTCGTTGCTCACCCGCTCTGGATTTAGTTTGAGCGTAAATTGTGGACGCCACTTTTCTCCATAACTGGTCGAAAATCGGAATTGACCTTTTTACTGAAGGAGGAGGAAGCAACAAGCCGCCAAGATGCCGCGAATTATGATAAAAGGAGGCGTCTGGCGCAACACGGAGGTACGTGTTTACATGGCTAGCAGCGATAGCATGAAGCTAACCTTTAAAATGAGTCGGTATTAGCACGGAGCTAGCTCTTCACTAGTTAAAGATTTAGCCCGCCTATGAAGTTTGGGTTATCTGTGTTTCTGCCAGCGATGTCGAACAGGTTGATTTAACGGTGGTTTAAACTAGCGCATTTAGCTGGAAAAGATGGCAACTTCGTTAGCAAAGATCGGGGCAGCTTGTTTCAAGCTTTGTCAATGTTAGCAAGCCAGCTAACGCTAGTAAGGATGTTTGTCCTGCGTCTATGGCTGCGAGGTTAGGAGGTGAAAGATGGATGAAGTAATTTATTAATCCCATATGGTAATTACACTGTTACTGGGCCAGAATAAAAACGAAGATAACGAGCAAAGCAAACTATAAAATACCTTTTTTTTAATGAATGTTTGTTGCCTCTGACACTCTTCGTTTGGCTGAGTGACTAAGTGATGATGATGTGCAGAAAGATGGCAGCTAATGATCACAGGGAGGCAGGAAGGTGTCAGACGTTGATTATCAGTGTTTCATAATGATTGATCGGGATCATACTTAATCAACGCTAATCTGCTTCCTTATCCAGGATGAGATCCTCAAGGCAGCGGTGATGAAATATGGAAAAAACCAGTGGTCTCGAATCGCCTCTCTGCTGCACCGAAAGTCTGCCAAACAGTGCAAAGCCAGATGGTAAGTCTCGATGCAAAGACATGTGATGGCATTGTTTTGAGTCTTCTCTCTGCATCAGTGTCCTCTGCTCAACCGTAGCCTCCAATGGCAAAAGAGATCTTTGATCCCAATCTGATTTCCTGTTTAGATAAACGTTCTTAACCTGGCTTTTGTGTCTGTGTGCAGGTACGAATGGTTGGATCCCAGCATCAAGAAAACCGAATGGTCCAGAGAAGAGGAGGAGAAGCTGCTCCATTTGGCCAAGCTGATGCCCACCCAGTGGAGGACCATTGCTCCCATCATTGGACGCACTGCTGCCCAGTGCCTGGAGCACTATGAATACCTGCTGTACGGCTCTATTAACTCAAACACACTTATACAGGCTTCATACCAGCCTCTCAAGCTTGATTGTAGAATTGTTCCATCTGAGGCACTTCAGATATGTTAAAATGCGGTTGATTTGTTTCTTTTTAGCGACAAGGCGGCACAAAGAGATAATGAGGAAGAAGTGGGCGATGACCCCAGGAAGTTAAAACCAGGAGAGATCGACCCTAATCCTGAAACTAAACCAGCCAGGCCCGACCCTGTGGACATGGACGAAGGCATGTTAACACACTTGAAATAATGAAAACTGACCTTTTGCACAAACTTGAGTGTATCCGAAGAGTACAGCATGTATTTAATGTATTATGGGCTTCTGTCGTTGTCTTTCACATTTCTCGTTCTGATTGTTATAGGATGATATCATAATTTATTATGCAATTAATTGTGATAATCTTCAGATTATAATCAGTAAAAATATATCAAAGCACACTTCTCTTTTATGATTGTGGTTGAAGACCAAAATGAACTGATTGTGTGTCACTATCTGCAGATGAGCTGGAGATGCTGTCGGAGGCCAGAGCTCGACTGGCCAACACCCAGGGCAAGAAAGCCAAGAGGAAGGCCAGAGAGAAACAGCTGGAGGAAGCCAGGTTAGACACACACACATGCGCGTTGTATAATAGCTTCATTCGATTAACACCATGGCATGCACACGGTTCTTTCAATGTTGCATCCACCATTGAGTGTGTCCATCTCTTCCTGGTTGCAGGCGTTTGGCCGCTCTGCAGAAGCGCAGAGAGCTGAGAGCGGCCGGGATCGACGTTCAGAAGAAGAGGAAGAAGAAGAGAGGAGTCGACTACAATGCTGAAATCCCCTTCCAGAAGAAACCCGCTCCGGTACCAACTATTCCCCCGTTTCATCCAAAACCCACAACACCAGCACGGCGCGTGGGCCCGGCGTGATATCCCACATGGGTCCATTATTTGATTCTTGTTCACTTTCAGGGTTTCTATGACACCAGCATGGAGGAGTACAACGCTCTGGAGCCCAACTTCAAACGGCTCAGACAGCAGCACCTGGAAGGAGAGCTGCGCAAGTCAGTGACGTTACACTATTTTATACATACGTTTACTTAAAATGTACAATATTTAGTTTGATGAAATCATATTGTGAAGAATAATTCCATTGGTCCTTTAAAAATTAATTTTTAATTTCAAACAACTCTCTGGAGTTATTTGAACTGTTTGGAAACAGTCCTACAACTAGCAAAAATAATACTAAATATTATTAGTGTAGTCTGATTATTTACCTGCAACTGTGCGTTTATCCAAGTGTAGTAAGTGTGCGTTTTATGTCAACGTCCTGAATGAAATGACGCTGTGAACTATTTGTACTGTTCAACATACAGAGCTACTGGTTGGTGCTCGTTGGACGTCATAAGGACGCACACCCGATGAGGTCATAGCGTTCATTCCTGAGCTGTGTGTTGTGTGTTTTGTGGCTAGTGAGCAAGAGGAGAGAGACCGAAAGAAGGATCGGCAGAAGATCAAGAAGAAGAAGGAGAGCGACCTCCCGTCTGCCATCCTGCAGACCAGCGGAGTGGCCGAGTTCACCAAGAAACGCTCCAAGCTGGTTTTACCGACCCCGCAGGTAGAAACCGCTCGCTGAGCAACCGACGGATCTCTCGCCCGCCTGGTCGGCACAACACTCTTAATTCTTTGTGTTTTTAATCCAACGTTCTTTATAGATCAGTGACGTCGAGCTGGAGGAGGTGGTGAAATTGGGCGTAGCCAGCGAGGTCGCCCGTCAGGCCGCGGAGGAGAGCGAGAGCGGCAACTCTGCCTCCTCCGCCCTCCTGTCGGAGTACAGCGTCACAAACACCATGAACGCGGGGCTGCGCACCCCGCGCACCCCCACGGTGCAGGACCGGATACTGCAGGTAACACACACACACAACTGAAGGTGCTCCTGGTCAGATAGCAAGGGGGTATTTTAAATGTTTCTTCTTTTTTTTTTTATGAGTTCACTATATTTTATCAGGGAAGTTTGGTGTGATTTTGCAAAAAACATCATTTTATACATTAAAGGGTGTATTTGCTTATGAGAGGCTCATGTAAACATATATACGTTGTGCATCTGCTATTAGAGGCTGATTAATGACGATTAAAGAGATTATCAGGGACTGGTTTGACATTTTTGATCTTTCATGTAAACACTCTTTACATGTTGAGATTTTTCGATGACATTTTTTGAACTTTTTGATTTCTTTTTTAACCACAATTCTTAATTTACCAAATATTAATGTTTAAAATTTGGTTGGTTTAGCAGGTTTACAGTGTCATCTCTGGATATAAATGAGCTCTTTCTCTGCGTTTCCAGGAAGCCCAGAACCTGATGGCTCTGACCAACATCGACACCCCCCTGAAGGGAGGCCTCAACACTCCGCTGACCGAGAGCGACTTCAGCGGCGTGACGCCTCAGCGGCAGCAGATCCAGACTCCCAACACGGTCCTCAGCACGCCGTTCAGGTACCGCCCCCCCCTCTCCCTCACTCCATGCTCAAACAACACATTTAAACAACAGTCTGTGGTGTCAACGTTCATGGTGACCTCCACAGAACACCGGGGCAGGGTCAAGGGCAGGAGGGCATGACCCCGCAGCCCGGAGGAGTTATGACACCGCGCGGGCCCGTGACCCCGGGTTTGACCCCCCTCCGCACGCCGCTGAGAGACAAACTGAATATTAACAGCGAGGAGCAACTGGCCGACCCGGCGTTCTCCAAACACATGGTAATTACACGCTCGTGACACGCATGTGGGGCTGTGAATACACCAAATTCAAGCCGTAAAAACAACGAGGACCCTTCAGGATTCATGATAATTAGAATGAGGCGTCACTCTTCTCTCCCATCCATCCACAGCAAAGGGAGAGCCTGCAGCAGCTGAGGCAGGGCCTGTCGTCACTTCCTGTTCCCAAGAACGACTTTGAGATCGTTCTTCCCGAAAACGCAGAGAAGGAACTCGAAGAAACGGAAGCGGAGACGGGATTCATAGAGGACTCCGCCGACATCGAGTTACGCAAAAAAGTAAGCGTGCGCACCCGCCCCCAAATCAAAGTGACATGAAGCAATTTGTGTGTGCCTGTAGTTTAATTACAGCTTGTAAACAGGCTATACGGGATGCAGAGCGAGAGAAGGAGCTGAAGCTGCGACACACGTCGGTTCAGAGGAGCCTCCCCAGACCCACAGAGGTATGTTTGGTTGGATCAATCCAGATGACTGAACGCGGTGCTTTTACTTGTATTTGACATCAGCGCGTCCCCCCCGTCCCCGTCCCTCCCCAGGTCAACGAGTCTGTCCTGCGTCCGGCCTCCATGGAGCAGCTGCTGGACCTGCAGCTGGCCGAGGAGCTGATCAAACAGGAAATGATCACCATGCTGCACCACGACTGCCTGCACCACCCGGTGGCCAACGCCGCCAGCCAACTGCAGCGCGGCAAGACCAGAGGCCCCGCCTCCACGTCCAACAACGCGTCGCACATAGCGTACCTGGAAACGCATCTCTACAAGCCGGTCAGCACGGAGGACATGGAGCAGGTGACGTGCACATCGCTGGGCACCGGTTTTACGTAACTGTCTGAGGAGTGGGCGTGGCCACCGTGACGTCACTCGTCAGTTTGTTCACTACCGAATCCTAACCAGGCCACGCCCCTAATACTGTATTGAAGATGACCTGAAAGTAGGGATCATAAACTCATGTTTACGGAAAATAAATAAGTAGTAATTCTACAGGACCAGAGCAGTCGCCCCCTGGTGGTCGCTACAGAGAATGAACGTTTATGGCATTCAGCATTGGCTTCCCCCAGAGGCTGACGATGCGTTGTGTCAATGAACAGGCGAAGACGATGCTGGCAGCAGAGATGGAGGTAGTGAAGGGCGGAATGGGCCACGGTGATCTCAGCATGGAGGCCTACAGCCAGGTGTGGGAGGAATGCTACGGACAGGTGAGCATCCGCCAACACAGACGGCCTTCTACGCCTTCATGGAATCCGTTGGTTCATCGCGTCTGCCTCCCTCTTCCTGCAGGTTTTGTATCTTCCCGCTCAGAACCGGTACACCAGGGCCAACCTGGCGTCAAAGAAAGACCGAATTGAAAGTCTGGAGAAAAAACTTGACGTGAGGAACCACAAAAATCAAATAGCAGTTTAACCTAAATTGTGCCCTTTTTAAAACGCTGCTGCTCCTTTTGATCCGTCTCAGGTGAACCGCGGCCACATGACAGCAGAGGCTCGTAGAGCTGCTAAACTGGAGAAGAAACTGAAAATCCTCCTGGGCGGGTTTCAGTCCAGAGCCCTGGGGCTCCTGAAGCAGCACGGAGAACTCTGGGAGCAGGTACAGAATGTGACGAGAGTCTTAATCTGTCAGGATACACTTCAATCCCTGGAATTAAACTGGTGTGTTGATGCGATGCTCGTGGTGTCCACCAGGTGGAGCAGGCAGCCACAGAGCTGGAGACCTTCAAGCAGCTGAAGAAACAAGAGGACACTGCGATCCCCAGGAGGAAAGAGGTAATTCAAAATAGGGAATGGTGTCAATAGTACGTGACTATTTACTCTTGATTGTATTCTTGTAAATGTGAAGAAATGCTGTTTATTTATAGCTCGTTTCATTTTGGGAGGACAAGAGAAGCCACAATGCGGTTAAATGGTACGACGTATGACGCTGAGCTCGGTGTATTTTGTGCTTTAGGCTCTCCGGGAGGACGTGGAGAGGCAGATGGACCGTGAGCGAGAACTCCAGCAGAGATATGCGGAGATCACGATGGAGAGGGAGGCCATGGTCAACAGCGCCCAGAAATACTAACTCACACACTTAAATACTCCTCATGCA
Organism: Gasterosteus aculeatus; assembly: GCF_964276395.1. Classification (NCBI taxonomy): domain Eukaryota; kingdom Metazoa; phylum Chordata; class Actinopteri; order Perciformes; family Gasterosteidae; genus Gasterosteus; species Gasterosteus aculeatus. The sequence goes on along the minus strand of NC_135693.1, from coordinate 18,519,499 downwards.
AACGGAGAGATCAAGCAGCTGCATCTAGAAACCAACATCGATAAACAAAAACCTTCTCGCTCTGAGTCGTCGTATTAAATCTGTCCTGCTTTTTTTTTTTTCAATATTTGTGTAAATTTCAGAGCTATGTCCCGCCTCCTTGTTGCTATGACATCACAAGCTGAGTCGAGCATGCTCAGTAGTACCTTGTATTTCTGTATTAGTGACCAATAAAGTTTTTTTTCCAAACTGTGGCAAGGCTGTTTTGCTTTATTTATAACAAAGAATCACACACATACAAAAAGAGGAACATAAACGTTCCATCTTCAGCAAGTGAGGAAAGCCATCCCGCTCCTGCGATAGGCACTCTGAGGGGAGGAGACGGGTTGTTACTTTCGACTTGACTTTAAACACAGTAACAAGTATCGCATGCAGTTTGACTTACTGTGTGTCTGTAGTTGTATCTTCTGATGGCCTCTCTGACGTGCCCCAGCTGGATGGATCCACTCGGAGGTTCCACCGTAGCCGGAGAGCTCTGAGGAGTAAAACGATAGAAGGAGGACTCGGCCTGACGATATACGACCCACAGGATATCTACATTTATTGCTTAAATAGACACACGCACCTTTTTGCGTTTTCTCTGTCGGGCTCTGCCATCGAGACTGCCGTTACCCTGTGGGAGGGGCCTCGAGTGGGAGGAGCCTGGGGTTGAAGGGGGAGTGGCTTCGGGAGAGTCTGGATCCTTCTTTACCTGGAAAGATTGAAAACATCTTATTTCCCGACTAAGACGTAACTCGTATCGTAGTTTTGGTTGTTCAAAACAAGCAAATATCAGATTATTACACGTGTGTGTGTGTGTACCTCAGTATGAGTGTTGTAGTGGATGTGGCTGGAAGAGATCACATGACTGATGGCATTTGTCGTCGCAGTCATTTCTTGCTTCACCAACAGAGACAAATCCACAATCTTGAGAAAGAGAAATATTTCACTGGAAAGTTGTTCATCTCACACGCACACAAACGCGCATTCACCAGGTTACCTGGGCAACAGTCTCATAAGCCAGGTAGGACATGATCTCCATGGTGATGCTGGTGGGTTTCAGCTCCAAAGTGCTGCAGTCCAGCCACTCTCGAAACTTTGACGCCTTCTTAGCTGGAAACACAAGACGAAGTCCACTTTCATCTCGACACGTGACGTCTCTTAAGCCGAGATCAATAGTGAAACGATTCGTTAACAGACAAACATTTGGATCCTGGATTACAAATTAAAAAGAATATACTATTGGTTGCTTTACTCTGTTGTACATCATTGTAAACTGAATAATTGACTTTTGGACTATTGTCTGGATTAAAGAAAAAAAAATTATAATTTAGACTTGTCATTTTTTTCAATTATCATACACTAACTGAACAAGGTTGCCAATTTCCCCCCCCCCGGCTAAATATTTCTTGTGATCTTTTGTTGTATTATTCTAAAATCTGCTCCAGTATATTATCTTTTATTCATTTTAAGTCAATCATATTTGAAAAGTTTCGTTTAGCTGCAATAACAGAGTCCCATGACGTATTGATTAAGCTCACCAAAACTCAGCTGTCGACTTTCACAGAACTCAGAGTACTGCGCCTGGTCCATCGCCCGGGTCTGACGCTCTAAACGCTGAAGACGCACAAAATGTCAACACGTTAATAAAGAGGATGACCATCGTCCGTCTTAAACGCGGCGTACATCGTCGAGAAGACGGAGGCCGGATACACCACGATCACCTCGCACCTCCATCCGCTCCTGCTTGACGGGGTCCCACTCCTGCCGCTCCGCCAGTGACAGCAGCTCTCCGGTCTGATCCAACCACAGCAGGAAGTCCTGGGCCAATCGCTGCCTCCGATGGTTACCGCCGGCAACGGCGCCTGCAGCACCAGCCGATCTGTCTGAAAAAAAAATCTCAGTTTTGGTTCTCAAACATATATTTAAGAAGCACTAGAAAACAAAGTCAGGATTTAATGCCGTCATCGTAACACTGTGCGCTACCGGTAGATTCCACTAAAAACACACTGCGTGTGCGTGTGCGAGAGAGCGTGCACCTACCCGTTTCTTGCTGCAAGTCTTCTTCCTCCAGACTTTTGAGTAACCTAGATTTAAAATCTCTAAACTGGAGATATTTCAATAACCTCGCCACCTTCCTCTGGAGACATTGAAGCGAGAGAGTGAGAAGCACAGAGAGAGAAAGGTGAGCGCAATCAGTCACACAGTTTTTGGAAGTTATATATATCCCCCCCCCCCCCAGTCGCTGGTTCACCTTGTCCCGCCTCATCAGGAACAGGATGTCCTCGGGGGAAATGACCCTGGACCCACGAAGAGACGCCCCCTCGCAGGCCTGGTGCAGCTGATACATGAACCGGTCACATCAGTTAAACCGGCCTCATGGACCAAAAGTGATTTACGAAAAGAAGATCAACTTTCTCTTCAGAGCTTCATTAACTGCTTTGGACATTCATTTAACCTGATAAATGCCACATTGAAGGCTTCACGTGACATTTACACTGGCATTTTTAACCCGTAGCATCATCGCTCCTTTACATAATCAACACATCTGGAGGCTTTTCCCCACCACCGTGGAAAACCAGCGTTCTGTATTTACGTTACCATGGTGATGAGCTGCGTGTGCACGATGTCCTCCACCAGGGCGGCTGTCTCGGGCGGAGGCCTGCGGGCGTCTCCCAGCGCGAACCTGACACACGAACATCATGCCGATGAATTGTCATCCATACTTTAGTGTGTTTGAGCAACGTTACATACGACACCGACTGGCTCGAGCAAAACCGCTTCTGACTTCTGGGGGTTTTGAACAGATGAAATCAGCTAAAGTTCCCGTGTGGAACCTCGGGTTTAAAGCGAAGTTCAACGGTTGTGAAATTTGTTGAATAAAAAAAAATTTTTAAACGGTTTGGAAGAAGTTGTTGGTAATAAATGACATAAGTCGCCGACTCCATTTCTCTCACAGTGAACTCAACATGCCACCCCCCCCCGCCACCCACCCGACCCCCCCACACACACACACTTTGGTCAGACCTCGATTTGCATCCAGAATAGCCACTTCCAGGACGGCAGTCTAAACTAAACCCACATCCTGACGCTCTTTCCTTCTCCCAGTCCTTCTTGATCCCTCGGTCTCTTTGTACATACTCCCCGCCCACCCATCTGTGCTGTGATTGGCTGTTCGCAGCCATCAATCCCACAGGTGAGTGAGGCTTCGGTTTGGGGTTGTGGGCAGGTCGGCCTCAGGCTGATTGTTTGGTTTTAGGTTTTGGGGTTTAGTTTCAGCCTCTCTGACCACCAACAACTGCTCTCTGCACCTCACACACACGACACAAGGTGAGTACCCCAGAAACACACACACACACACACACATACACACACGCAGAGCATTTTGCTTCTTTTGAAAAGAAAGATCTAATTTGTTCAGATCAAAAATAGTGTGAACATGTATAAATTACATCTTCATACTCCAAATACAACCACCTTTTTTCAAGTTTTCATTTATATATATATATATATATTTCATATTAAATATTATTTTACTTTGATAAAATGTTTCTATTGTGATAACTGATTTATTTTGTAACCATACTGTGTGTTAAATTGTAACGCACAAGTGGACGTCTTCCTTTTATCTCTTTTTTGCTGTCCAACATTTAAACATATTCAGTTTGATGCAAGAAAATGAGTAAATGTTCACAAATGAGATTGTTGCCTTAAAATATCAAACAATTGATCATCAAAATAGTTGCTGTGTGTTAATTGATGGCATATATATATATATATATATATATATATATATAAAATTATTTTACACACGTCTTTCACCTAATGTCATACTTTAGTTATTTAAAAAACGTGATCACTTCTATATTTTAAATAGGAATACTTATGTGTACTTTGAGTGTGAACACAATGTATCAGAATGAGGAGTTGTTTTAAGACACTTTCTCTGTCATTTGTCAAACAGGTTTTTATGGCTTCAAACAGTCTGTTCAGCAGCACCAGCCCGATGCTTTACTGGGGTGAGGCTCCGCGTGTGCGTGTGTCTTACATCATGCTCTGAATCTCTGGGATGAAACTGGTCCTGGAAGCAGGACGCTCTTTAGAACTGGAGGTTGCGGAGCCGGCCATTGGACCACGGCGCCCTGACGCCAACACAGAAGGACAACCGCGTTAAGACCAGTTCAACAGAAATGTCTACACACACACACACACACACACACACACACACACACACACAACACACATTAAAAGCCTAAAATAACAAGATAGCAGAACAGATCTGAGGCAAATCAAAACACGCGCGCACACAACACACAACACACACACACACACACACACACAGAGGGCACAGGTGGTGCTGACCGCAGTAACTTCCCCCCCGGCAGTAGAATCTGAATAATAATGCAGCGCAGTTCCCTCCTATTCAAACACTGCGGTGAGTAAAACACAATGAGGAGAAGAGGAGGAGGAGAAGAGAAGAAGAGGAGGAGAAGAAGAGGAGGAGGAGGAGGAGGAGAGAGAAACCTGCAGGAGAGAAAGAAGCACATCCGCAGTTTTAAAAGTTCACCTCAGTGGATCAGGAAGAACGTCGTTGCTGCTTCTGTTGACAATTTTCGATTTCAGTTTTCTCCGGCGCGGTTTTATGACGTAGAGCCGTGAGGCCGCGCGGGGTTCTGGTAGTCGTAGTTTCACAGACCTCTCGGTCTAAAAGCGCCTCGCTGAAACTCTGATCCTTGTTTAAACAGATTTGTATTTTATTCGGTTCATCACATTTGCTTCATATATATAAATATTGTTGCTTGATTAATTACATGTAGCTATAATGATTTTTAGAGACAAGTTTAAAATAGATGTTTCAAAGACAAGCGTATTTCAAGTTGTTTGAATCCATTTTACAATACAGTCTACAAAGACATTAGCTGAATTTTAACATGTAAAACGCTTCTGTCTCATTAAAAAGTTATCAAAAACAAATAAGGGAGATATCCGGCAATTTAATCCTGATTTAGGAAAAAATATTTGTATATCAAAATTGGTTTGCTTTGTCTATGACATAAATTGTTGTTAATATAATATACAAATATTTAAAGACAAATATGAAATAATATCTCCCTCTGTTGCTCCTGCTCAGATCCTGTGGTGAAGCATCAGCCAACGCCATTGCCCACCAACCGCCACCCGGACGACCATGATGCGAAGTCCCGCCTCCAGCGCAGCACAGCGCCACCCAGAGGCCTGATGCAGACCGACAGCCCGAACTTCCTCTGCAGCAGCCTGCCGCAGCACTGGAGGTGCAACAAGACGCTGCCGAGAGCCTTCACGGTGAGGAATCATCTGACGGCCTGTCTGTCTACCTGCCTTCTGTCTGTCTGTCTGTCCCCAAGGAACAGATTCGTCTCAGTTTGCCTCACTGTCTGTCAATCAATCTAATATCAAAGGTCGTCGAATGTCATGTGGATATCATGTGGCCCTGCAGATGTTACCATGCCAGTCTCACCATTCTCTCAGACCATTTGGTGCCCGTCCTTATTTAACCTCTTCTCCCTCCTCCAGGTGGTTGCCGTGGGCAACGACGTACCGGATGGCGTGGTTGTCACAGTGATGGCTGGCAACGACGACAACAACAGCGCCGAGCTACGCAACGCCACGGCGACCATGAAGCAAGGCTACGCCCACTTCAATGACCTTCGCTTCATAGGCCGCAGTGGGAGAGGTAGAAGGACGGATATAATCTGTGATGCAATAAAGTAATAAACAGGAACAACAGCAGGGTCATCCCGTGGGATCTCCCACTTTTGTAATTTAAATACCCTCCAATACACTAAATTAGACATCTACGCACCAAAATGTTGGGTTCGCCATTGAAGCCGGAGGGTAATGAAAAATGAAGTTAGAGTTAGAAGGATAAATCGATCATCATGTCCATGACGATCAATCACAGACAACACGAGTTAAGGTCATATTTATGACCCCAAATACTTGTTTCGGGAGGATTTCATTTTTATGGTTTTGTGTCAACTCAAATTACTTTGAAAGCCTCTGTAACGTCTCTAATGTGAATTGTTGTTATTTTTCAGGCAAGAGCTTCACACTCTCCATCAACGTGCTGACGTCGCCGCCTCAGATCGCCACCGTGCACAGAGCCATCAAGGTCACGGTGGACGGACAGCGGCTGCCGAGACGTGAGCGAATAACACGCTGGTTTCATCCCAAGCTCTCCGTCGGAACAAGTCACGCTTACTCTTCTTTTCTCCCTCAGGACAGAGGCAGAAGGACCGAAAGTTGGGAGTTTTCCGGTTACCTAGCAACAGCACTGCATCATCGGGTTTGTCGTGTAGAAGTCTAATTGTTTTAAACTTGAAACCAACCGTTTCAGTGTTGACTTTCACGCGCAGGACGGAAGATGTTGCAATAAAAATGTTGTATAAATTGGCATAGAATAATTTCTTACCCACACTAACTAAAAATGTAACATTATGATTAATGATGTCATTATTTCCACACTTTTATATACTCGTAGTTTGACCACAAATACAATAATATGCTTTTTTTAATTTATCATTTTATTACGGAAAATTTGTAAAATGTTGAACGACACTAGAATACATGATGGAAATAGTATCAACTCAAATAAAATTCTAATAATCTTGTTTAACAAAAATATAAAATCCTAATATCCTAGTTTTTGGCCTCATTACATTCTGTCAAGATGGTTCATCTTAGAAGTTCAATACTGCCGAGGAAGACCACGCTGCAGCTGAAAGCTGCGCCCGGCTGAGAACTGTTGTTGTTTTTGTCTCTCTGTAGATCTTAGATCGTTTTCCTCTCGGTGGACTAATGAGCCGTCGTTGCTGGCCTCTTCCTTTACTCCGAGTCCCAGAATGCACCACCTGCCTGCCCTCGCCTACTCCACCCAGCCCACAGGGTACACCTCCTTCCTGTCCGCTCCTCCTCCCCCCCCTCTGAGCCACAGTGGTCCGTTCCAGCCGAGCAGCTTCTACTACGGGCCGAGCCAAACGTACCAAACCGCGGGGGAGGAGCGCAACGTCGTCACAACTCTGGCCAATTACATTGAAGGGGCGTGTCTCCCCATGAGAGGGGAGGAGCCCGTATGGAGGCCTTATTGATGACTGGGACTTTTGTAAGAAAAAAGGTGTTGTTCGTTTTCCTTAGTTTTCATTTGTTTATTTATCGCATTGTTGAGCTTCTTTTTATTTATAGTTCAATATGTTCTGGGTGTTATTTTACCTTTCAGGATTTGAACATTAGTTTGCTGTACAATAAAGTCTTTATTGGAGAAACAGTTCATTTCAACATTTATTTCTCAACCTGAATGCACAAAATAACGCATCTAAAAAAAAAGTTAAACCACATCGAATCCGTCAGAAGTTTACAAGTAAACATGGAAACTAAACTAAACACATATCTGATATCATAGAAATGTAGTTGTTGTTTAGAGAAATGTAGACTCATGTCCGCTGTGGCAAAATTATAAAATGTGTTAAATTGTGTTGCCACATATATTGCCATATATTTAAAAATGTTGTGTTCAAATGTTTACAAAAATAAATAAATTGTGTATTCATATAGTTGTTTTTATCACAACTTGAGGAGCTTAAGGACTATTTGATTTTGCTGAGTCGTCCTGCAACGTGTTGAGCTCAGCCACTCTGCTGCTCCACTCCTCCTCCGTCATTTCTTCTTCTGCTCCTTCCCTAACGTCCTCCTCCACCCGGTGCTCTCCTGAAACACAGATGCTCACGTCACAAAGAAAACTTATTATAAAAGTTATTATAAAACTGTGTTTTTGTAGAACGTGACCTCAGCGGTGTGTGTGCGTGTGCGTGTGTGTGTGTCCTCACCATTGCAGGTCAACGCCGTGCAGACCCAGTTTCCACAAGCGCACACACACTTGTTGCACTCCATCCGAGTCTCAGCACCGTCCTCGAACACCTCGTCCTCCAGAGCGCACTCTGCACGCAGGTCAGACAAACACAACGTAGTGATCAGCGACACGCAACACAAATGCCTCAGGCTTAAAATGCCTTTAATGTAATTTAAATCCTGGAGATGCTTGGTCACTTCTCTCGTAGGGGTGGTACGTGGGGGTCAGGCAGTTGATGAACTCCGTTAAGCTCAGCTTCCAGTCGGCATTTTCATCCGAGAGCTCAATCAGAGCGTCAACGCACAAAGACCTGAGTCACACACAGAGCGACGTTAACGTTTACTGATGATTGAAGGTTGTTGTTTACGGAAAATCTCAGTTAAAACACATCAGATACACTCATAAACTACTATATGTTGCTTTCTATATAACATCTTGACGACAACACTTCCAATGTGTGTGTGTGTGAGTGTGTGTGTGTGAGTGTGTGTGAGTGTGTACCTCAACAGAGTGTTAGTCTCCAGAGTGCTGGAGTACGTGAGGTTGAGGGTCGTCTCATTATGCTTCAGGAAGCTCAGGAACTCTTTGGAATCGAGCTCAGAGTCCCCGTCGTCGTACGTCTGTCACACACAAACGCACAAACACACAAACGCACAAACGCACAGGTAAACACCTGCTTCATTCATCCTCTCACGGTGAGGAAAACAGTTTGCACCTTGAAGTATGTCTGCAGCAACGCGTCGGCCGTGGTGACGTTCGAGGCCTCGTCGCCCGATCGAGCCTCCTCCTGGATCCACCGCATCGCGCTCGCTCTCAGCCAATCACGATGCGACAGGAAGCACGCCACTGCACGCACGGATGAGAGGGTTAACGAGGGCGAAGGCCACGCGGGCTCAAAGGTGAACCTCGGGCCACTGACTCACTGGGGCTCACATCTGTCTCCGTTGGTTTCTCTGCAAATAGAAACACACAAACAATTGTCACGACTCTCTGTCACACACTTTAACTCTGTGTGTGTGTGTGTGTGTGTGTGTGTGTACTGACCCAGACAGCGTGCTCGGTGCTGCACGTGTATCTTGTTTTGGGTGGTGCAGGCGTCCCTGTGCAGCTCACAGTGATTCCTGTAGGTTCGTCCGTTGCTGCCACACACCCAGTTCTCCGCCACGTCGCACTGCTGCAGGGGGAACGTTTCAAATTTAAAAATGGAACATTTAAAAATGACAAATTTTAATTTTACTCTATTTTAATCCGCAGCTTTGACATTTTACCTGTAAACATCTACAGACGGGTTCTCCTCGGTCGGTCGATACACACTCTCGACCTGCACCGCAAAAAGTCCTGTCGCACACTGACCGGACCTGATACACACACACACACACACACACACACACACACACACACACACACACAGAGGAAGCCGTATATATCATATATTTGTATGTATATATTTCTGGTTTGTATGGGCAGCAATGAAAAGAGGTGCAAAGTGTGTCTTTCAAACTCCAGATGGTGACCTTTAACCTCCCGGTGAGGCCGAGGTTGTTTAGAATGATAATGGCTCCATCTCCACACACACACACACACACACACACACACACACACACACGCGGCCAGCTGCCCAGCGATGTGGCTCTTTTTTAGATTTTAGTTTCCTCGTCATCTTCACCTTTTGCCTTTCTTTCCTGAAACTACAGACTCAGCAGGAACCGAACATCGCAGCCGTCCTGCAGGATGAATCCATCATGGTAATTACAATCTGAATCCTACATCTAAACCCTCCAAAGGAGAGATGATTCGGATAAAAAGACGCCACTTTTCCAAAAGAAAAGTGGGCGTCAGAGTCAAACATGTCAATTCATGGACAGAAAGTTGATACAAGAACGCACACAGACACACACACACACACAATAGATACATCTGCCGCCTCCAGCTGACATCTGCTGCACCGCAAACCTGCTGTTAGCAAGCAGCTGCCTGGAGCAAAACACACACACTGCGGTAATGTGTTGGAGTAGTTACAAGTTCATGTCTTATCCTGTGGAACAATTTGTGCTCCTCATTTTTAATCTTTTGTCCTCTCGTTCTTTCTCTTCCCTCGTCCCCGATTAATCTTTTCTCCCTCGTTGTTTGTCTTATTCTTGCTTCCTTTCCGCCTTCATTAATCAGCTCCGACTTTTCCAAGCCACATTTATCGTATTTTAAATAGTTTGATCTCATTATTTGAGTTTTGCTTCAAACACATCTGGTTTCTCCTTTGATTTTGCACTTCTGACTGGAAGGTGATAAAAGCTCAGAGGAAACAACTGGAGCAGCAGAGTGTTGGAATGTGGTTCACATCTGGAGAGGAGCTGCTGACAGCACTAATCACACACATACCGCAGGAACAAAAGCTCTTTCACATTTCACCTCCACGTACCACCTTAGAAGCATTGATGACACGTTTCTATTTCACACCAGGAATAAAGGCTGTTTGCACTTGATACTCACTGACAGAATAAACTCAAAAAGCAGACTTTATTTTGTCTAATGACACTTTTGAGGGTTGAAATGTTCGAGTTAAAGACCAAAACACACACACGACCTTCGACTTGTTTTTCCTGCAGCCAGCAGGTCAGTCTTTTCTAAAGTGACGACTTGTGATGGATTTACACTCCAGAAAAGTGGGAAAGGTGAAGAATAATAGAAATGTCTTCACTGGGAATATGTTTTCCAGTAAGGTGCTTCGCTCAATAAGTGATTTAATCCTACAGCGCTTGTCTTGTTCCCTGCGCTGCTTCTCAGACATGTAAGAAGACATTATACCAATCTGCTCAGCTTTAATTAAATTAATCCAGTTACTACTTCACAGTAACGCGTAATCAGTGCTCCTGATTGGTGAAGAAAGAATAAATCACACTTTGCCTTTACCTTGGCCAGAGGAGAGGAGGAGACAAGCGGAGAGGAGAGCAGCCACGGCAACAGGAGCACTGAGATGGTCAACATCTGGAGGAGAGAGGAGACGAGGGAAGAGGATGGATGAAGAGGAGAGAGGAGACGAGGGAAGAAGAGGATGGATGAGGAGGAGAGAGGAATATGGGAAGAAGAGGATGGATGAAGAGGAGGGAGGAGACAAGGAAAGACGAAAATGAATGAAGAGGAGAGAGGAGACGAGGAAAGAAGAGGATGGATGAAGAGGAGAGAAGAGACGAGGGAAGAGGAGGATGGATGAAGAGGAGAGAAGAGACGAGGGAAGGAGGAGAGAGGAGACGAGGGAAGAAGAGGATGGATGGAGAGGAGAGAGGAGACGAGGGAAGAAGGAGGAGAGAGGAGATGAGGGAAGAAGAGGATGGATGGAGAGAGGCGACGAGGGAAGAAGGAAGAGAGAGGAGACGAGGGAAGAAGAGGATGGATGGAGAGGAGAGAGGAGACGAGGGAAGAAGGAGGAGAGAGGAGACGAGGGAAGAAGAGGATGGATGGAGAGGAGAGAGGAGACGAGGGAAGAAGGAGGAGAGAGGAGACGAGGGAAGAAGAGGATGGATGGAGAGGAGACGAGGGAAGAAGGAGGAGAGAGGAGATGAGGGAAGAAGAGGATGAATGGAGAGGAGAGAGGAGACGAGGGAAGAAGGAGGAGAGAGAAGACGAGGGAAGAAGAGGATGGATGAAGAGGAGAGAGGAGACGAGGGAAGAAGAGGATGAATGGAGAGGAGACAGATGGACAAAAAGGAGGAAGATGAGATGGAAAGAAAGGACAGGAAAGGATATAAGGAACAAGTGTAGGAGATGAAGGAAAGGAGAAGAGAAAAGAGGAGACAAGGATATGAAGTAAATGTTACATTGGTTAGTTAAATAATCATCCAATTAAATTAATATAAATATTTACAATATTTACTGTAGTAAAACTACTTATTTTACCAACCATTAGTACTGTTACATTTAATACTGCTATGATGATTGCTACTAATAAAGCGGGCGTACCTTGTCAGTCTAACAACAGTTTGTCCGGAAGCTGTCGCTCTGGAATCAACCGGTCAGCATTGAACCACCTGAGAGAAGCAGCCAAAAGTAATCAATCAACCAATCCGTCAATCAATGGTGTAATTCATATAATATCCAAATTTCCAGCGTGAACCCACTGAGATAAAGAGTTTTCTATCCAGTGGATCTGCTTCGCTGTGCATGGAAACACCGTCTGAGGAGGGATGCTGAGGGAGAAAGGAGAGCAGCTGTCCAGAGACCCCCCCCCAGCCCCCATTCAAAGCACCGCCCCTCCTCCACCTCCGAAACACCCACAATCCGTCTCCTTGAGGAATGATAAGTTAAAGGCACTCGATCAGCTGACATGTTCAGACAACGCAGAAGAGCCAAGAGGGAAGAGAGGAGGTGACGTCACACTGAAGCCGCCGATTACAACAGCAACATCATTTAATGAACACATATTGTGGTTTGTTCATTCAAACTTTCTCTTGACAACAATCAGAGTTTTGGGATTTCTACATCATTTAAAAGAGCAGTTTTACACAAAGCATTTAATGGGAATCAAACTCAAGACGACACAAACACATTTAGATGGTTTTTAAGTCCTACATTTTTTCCTCATGTTACCACGAATTCAAAAAGCTGTTTTTGAACAGCTGCTTTTAGGTTAAGCACTTTGAAATATTTCTATTTACATTATATAGTTGTTAAATGCTGATACTTAGATATATTCCGTTTTCTCTTGTGTATTTGCATGAGGAGAACAAAGTCAAAACCAGAGTCAAATCAGCTAATAAAACCTTTTTTACACAGTAGGTTGTAGTGTCACACTGTGACCAGCAGGGGGAAGATTCTCATAGTTGTTGTTGTTGTTGTTATTCCATCTCTCTCTCTCTCTCTCTCTCTCTCTCTCTCTCTCTCTCTCTCTCTGTCTCTGGTGTACATCAGAAGATGATGTCTGGATAATGCCACCCGCCTGGTGCACCGCAACACGAATGGTGCGCACTCACACTAAAAATATAACAGGGAGGTCAAGAGTGAGCAGCTCTTTTGTGTGTGTGTGTGTGTGTGTGTGTGTGTGTGTGTGTGTGTGTGTGGTGATTGTGGGGGTATGGGGGGGCTATTTTAAGGAAAGGTATGTTATGAGCTTTAATGCGAGGTGATAACAGAGGTGTGATACATGCAAACACACACTGAAATGTACACAAAAACACAGACACACTGTTCCACAAACGCACACTTGCTTGAGGCGTGAAAGCCGGAGTGGAGATGATGACAAGAGCAGAAAGTCTGTTTTCCCTCCCCTCACACATAAAATCCTGCAACCTAATTATTATTCTTAGTAAAAGTCAAGTATTTTGCTCGATCAAATCTTTTAGAAGTCACATTCTTTCAAACAGAGTTCCATTATAATGATTTTATAAGTTTGGCTCCAGGTCTTTTCCCCGGAAGCAATTTGGAACGAGAAGAAGGTTTTTTTTTATGGGATCATGCCGTCTTCGCAAAGAACAGAAATTGTTCCGCTTTTGATGAAAGAAGTCACAAGTTGAAAGAAGAAAGTGGTTTAGCTAAATTCCTAAACTGACAATTATCTCTCTAAAAATCAGAGGCTTCCAGCGCTTCGTGGTCCTTGTTTCACCGTGACGGTGATCATGCTTATTCTAACGATGTGTGGCTACAAGGCACGTGTTCCACATTTCACGTAAACGTGGAGCTGAGCAGCGTCGTTAAGACACAGTAAAGACGTCGCCCAGACACACACACACACACACACACACACACACTGATAATGGCTTTGAGGAGACCTGGCAGCATTTTAAACAAGTTCTCTGGGATAAAAAACCCGATGCGACCCTGATAAGTAACCCGTCCGTCCGCCTGCAGCTGTGAAGCGTCGTCAGTTAGACAACATGTCGCATTGTTTCACAGAGACGTGCAGTCTTGTCTATTTTCTTTGAGTTGAGAGAACAGAACTTTTGAATTACAGTGAAATGTGCCGACCCGCCTCTGCAGGAGCCCCCACCAACCAACCATTCTGCTTGTAGGAAGTCTCTCCTCTTCTTGATCAATAATCACCAATCACTTCACCTTCCTTCCCTCCTCATGTGCTTTAAAGCCCCGTTTTAGTAAGAGCTCTTTATCCGTCTGTCTGCATGTCCGTCTGCATGTCCGTCTGTATGTCTGTCTGCATGTGTCTCTGCATGTCGTCTGCACGTCGTCTGCATGTGTCTCTGCATGTCCGTCTGTATGTCCGTCTGCATGTCTGTCTGCATGTCCGTCTGCATGTCCGTCTGCATGTCGTCTGCATGTCCGTCTGCATGTCCGTCTGCATGTCCGTCTGTATGTCTGTCTGCATGTCCGTCTGCATGTCCGTCTGCATGTCCGTCTGTATGTCTGTCTGCATGTCTGTCTGCACGTCTGTCTGCACGTCGTCTGCACGTCGTCTGCCTGTCCGTCTGCATGTCGTCTGCTTGTCTATCTGCATGTCCGTCTGCATGTCGTCTGCATGTCGTCTGCATGTCTCTCTGCATGTCGTCTGCTTGTCTATCTGCATGTCCGTCTGCATGTCCGTCTGCATGTCTCTCTGCATGTCGTCTGCATGTCTCTCTGCATGTCGTCTGCATGTCTCTCTGCATGTCCGTCTGCATGTCCGTCTGCATGTCGTCTGCATGTCGTCTGCATGTCCGTCTGCATGTCGTCTGCATGTCCGTCTGCATGTTGTCTGCATGTCGTCTGCATGTCCGTCTGCATGTCGTCTGCATGTCCGTCTTTCTTACGAATCCATTTTCTCATTTCACTAAATGTTACGTTGTATGCGCTTGTTTAAATAATGTGGCATTTAATGCAAAACAAATGTAGTTGTTGGGCCGTGATGAAGGTACATATATGTACAATAAAAGAGAAGACAAAGAAGTATTTTCTCTTGTAGTGAATAAAAGGCAGAAGTGGTTGTCATGAATGATCGTGGGTGTGCCGACATGGGCTTAATGTTTCCCTGTGATGTTTATGTGTATGTAAGTGTGTTCAGGCCTGTGTTGAGTTTGTTCCCACAACAATATATAGCGACCGAACAGAGAGACGCACACGGAAGAATGGAGCCACACGGAGGAATGCACGACTCGGACCTGCAGCCATTGTGTCCAAATACAATATCTGACTTCCTTTAGATGCCAGACTCCACAGACACACACATGCATGCATGGGAGTTGAATAGCAGGCAGAGAGGCACTGGGCCCACTTCCTCGGCTGTGGAAGCGGGTGGGGGGCGGGGGGAGGGTGGAGGGGTTGGTACAAACTAGAGTCTCACACTCACTCCTGGTTAGTCCTCTGGCCACAAACTGCTCTCATCCGTCAGCTGAAGGAGCGCTACATTCGTTCATCTGTCCGTCTTTCTTGGATTTTGCTTCAAGTCGTCTCAAGGCCACATTCTGCCGCTCAAGTTGGAGAACCACACACGCACACATACACACACACACACTCACAAACAAACACACGAAAAGACAACTGGAAGACATCTGGACCGGTTCAAAGCACCTGACACACAAACACCTTCTCCTGCGTCAGGCCGCCGAAGAAGAGAACGGAGGCTGCTGAGGAAGAGGAGAGCAGCCACTTCATCCACGTCGTCGATCCTACATCAGGTAAAGCGTGTGTGTGTGTGTATTTGTGTGTCAGTGTCACAAACTTCAGGGTTAATGTTCAGTGTTTTCTCGTTAGTTTTATCCTCGTCTTGGTGGAAAATCCACAACAATCCACAAAATATATATATATATATATATATATATATATATATATATATATGTGTGTGTATATACTATACAATATATATTCATATATATATGTTACTAAAGAAAAATATTTAAATTTAGGAGTAAGAAGTAAAGAAAACCACCCTAAGTGGATGTAGTCATCAGAAAGAATGTTTAGCTCCAAGACCAAATGTGTTTGTTTCAGGAGAAACACGTTTAACGTGGCGCAAGAACCAACAAACTAAGAAGAAAGGAGTGAATCAAAGATAATCTGCCTTTTGTTCTTCTTATGAGAGACTTCAAAGTGGTTTATTCAGAGTAGAAAAGAAGCCAAAATTGGACCCAAATATGTAAATTAAAAGAAAGAAATTCAATGGAAATATTTTTGTACAAATCTTACATTTTTATTATATTGACACTTTTAATTGAGAGGTATTAATGATGTAAATATAAATAACTATTATTATCTGATCAAAAACATCCTCTGTCTGAGTGAACGGTTCATAATGTAATCCATCATTAACCAGCATGTGTGTGTGTGTGTGTGTGTGTGTGTGTGTGTGTGTGTGTGTGTGTGTGTGTGTTATCTAGACAGGATGCCGAACAATACTGAGTGCTGGACAGCGGACACACACACTAATACACACAAATGCACACAAACATGCACGCAAAGGTCGGGAGAAAGTCTATAGAAGGAAGTAATATTGTTATTAATGATGATGGGAGCACTTGTGAAAGACATAAATACACACACACACACACACACACACACACACACACACACACACACACACACACACACACACACACACACACACACACACACACACACACTTTTTGTTCAAAGCCAGCAGGTTTCCTAAGAACAGGAAGGGCGGGCCATTTAAGGTTTAAGGACGTTTAATAAATAAGGGAAGCTCAGAACAAGTTTAGGCTTTTTATTCCCGGCCTTTATGTTGCAGATATAAATCAATAAATGCAACAAAAAAAGATGCTCTAACTTTTGCTTTCATTTGGGACTTGAAATTCTCTCAAGATGTGTTCACTTTTTAGGGGGTTAAACCTGAACCGCCGCCATGTTGAGAGCTATTGAGAGGCCATTGATGCTCCAAACGTGGGTCTGGCACCCTCAAAGTGTGTAATTCACGGCTTCCATATCAGATCATATTCAGGCTGAGTTTCTCCCGACAGGGTGCTCCATTGATCGGTCGGGTTCGCCTGCAGCCACTTCCTTGTGACGGCTGAATTAAAAGTAAGATGTCTTTTCTTTTACCGCAGGGGGGGGATCAAATTCCTCTTATTTACAAAGGATCTTTTGAGAAACGCTTTAAAAAGTAAACAAGAAAAAAGGAAGTTCGAATTACAAGATGAAGATTAATTTACTCCCATAAAAAGACATTTGTGCAGCCTATCGTTGTGTCAAATGGTTGTTTGATCTCCACTTTAAAGACTGATGTGTGTGCAGACATTCATGGCATCATCACACACATATATTCTTTTTCTTACTGTAACTAATCTAGTATAATCTAGGCCTTTACTTAACTGTTGTTTCCTGTGAAGACGGAACTTTATTTTGAAAAGACTGTCTGAGGAAGAAGACATTTGTTGCTTGTGAGGAAAACGAGGAGTAACTTTTCTGATATTAATAACATATTACTTATTGATAGAGATAAGCTTTTAGTCAAAGGCAAATCCCTTACGTCTATTTAAAAAGGACAGTTTAAGAATAGAGAATAAACTTATGTGGACAATTCATGTGGCATAAAACGTGTGATGTTTTATTCAAATGTCATTTAATTTATTCACCCTGAGCTCCAAAACACCCAAAGTCAACAATAGTAATAAACTCCGCTGTCGTTTCCAGAATGTAGAAACAATATGTCATCATTTCTGTATTGTTTGTTTAATTGAATGAAACGCTCATTTTACAGGGAAGAAAATAGTAGTAGTCGCATGCGTAACACACCCACGCGTATTAAAAAGTGTGTGTGTGTGTGTGTGTTTACAGTAGTTTTTCTTTCCCAGAGTCAGACGGAGGGAGTGTGGGAATCCAGAGTGAAGCTAAACTAAGAAACGGGCACAGAAGTATTTTTTAATGGGGTCAGGACCGGACCGGCGAGGGATAATAAGAGAACACACACACACACAAACACACACATTGTGCTTTGGTCAGCTGTGCATTTTCCATCAAAGTATAACTATACCCTAAAATGGATCTACAGGTTTTATTCTATTATTGGATCGATGATTTGAATCGTCTTACCCGCTAAATGCTTTTTGGCTGGGGTATTTTTAACAGACATTTTCACAACTAATGAACCAGAGGATGAGATTGCCATGAAGCTGAACGTGACCTCGATGCACACAAACACCTTGTCTCTGATTTTGGTTCCAGCTGAGAGACAAATAAATAAATAGAAAGTCTGCGCTGAGCCGTCATGGCGGACTGGAGCCTGCTGGGAAACTTCCTGGAGGAAGTGCAGGAGCACTCGACCTCCGTTGGCAAGGTTACAACACACATGAAATATAAAATGAAAAATCAATTATCAATAACTGTTCGTCTGAACCCGAAGCGAATCGTTGTTTCTCCCTCTCACCTCCTCCACAGGTGTGGCTGACCGTCCTCTTCATCTTCCGCATCCTGGTGCTCGGGACGGCCGCCGAGTCGTCCTGGGGAGACGAGCAGGAGGACTTCAACTGCGACACCGAGCAGCCGGGCTGCGAGAACGTTTGCTACGACCGAGCTTTCCCCATCGCCCACATACGATACTGGGTAACGGGGGCCGCAGAGGGGAGGAGCAGCTGTTCACATCTGGTCGCTGTTGTCAATCGGGTTACATCACACACATTCGTTGCCCGCCAGGTGCTGCAGATCGTGTTCGTGTCCACTCCCAGCCTCATCTACATGGGCCACGCCATGCACACCGTCCGCATGGAGGAGAAGAGGAGGAGCCGGGAGGAGGAGGACGGGGACGGGGGGGAGAGGCAGGAGGACCCGGGAGGGGGCGGAGGGGATGGAGGAGGAGAGAAACACGGGAGGAAAGGAGAGAAGGACAGAGGAAAGGAGGAAAGCAGAGACGGTCAGGCGGCAGGTCGAGTGCGTCTGAGGGGCGCGCTGCTGCAGACGTACGTCCTGAGCATCCTGCTGCGGAGCGTCATGGAGGTACAACGACAATGAGAGAAGAATAACAGACGTGTAGTGTTTAATGACCCCACCTGACTGTGATTGGACCTCCACTCAGGTGGTGTTCCTGCTCCTCCAGTACTTCATGTACGGCGTCTTCCTCAACCCTCTGTATGTCTGCAAGGTAAAACCAGGCGTCTGAGTCACGGTGTTCCTAACGCGAGATTCGGGCCCTCACACACTGTCTCCCCCCGCAGGCCTGGCCGTGTCCTCATCCAGTGAACTGTTACGTCTCCAGGCCGACGGAGAAGAACGTCTTCATAGTGTTCATGATGACCGTGTCCGCCGTCTCCCTGCTCCTCAGCGTGCTCGAGCTGCATCACCTGGCGTGGAGACACTGCTGCAGGTACGCGCGCTCACCGTAACTTTAAGAGGGTTTGTGTCTTTTAATGAGATCAGACAGACAACAGCTGGCAAGAGTGTTCACTTATTCAAAGCACAAACATTAGATATTAAAAAAGAGAATGTATGTTGCCATCAGTGCTGGAAAATACTGTTATATACATGTATATGTAATACAAATATATTGCAGAATCAACAGTACTGTCAGGGATGCGGGGAAGGCAGGACTCAAACGCAGACTTTTAACCAAAAAAAACACTTTAATAGTCAAAAAAGGCAGAAAACAAAAGGCCAAGGGTCAAAAAACGCACACAGGAACCAGGGCAAAAAGGCAGGCAGGAACTAGACACATCCGGGACATTCGACAATGACGCAACAAGTGACAAGAGACACACACGGCTTAAATCCACTAGGGAAGTGCAGGTGGTTGGAAACAATCAGACAATCACAGGGGATGACAGGACAAGGCAGGAAGTTACCCAGGGAGACAAGAAGCAGAAAACTACAAAATAAGACAGGAAATAAACCCACACCGTGACAGATGCTTTTGAGACTTTCTATTGACCTTTACTGGAGGGGACAAGTGAGGTCAAGGAAGACGTGGAGGACGTGTTGGCGCGCACATTGAGTTGTGTTTTGTGATGTGAAATGTGATTTCTCTGTTTGCAGGCGTCATTTCTCAAGAGCGAAGGCCGTCACTCTAGCCAACGCCTCGCTGGCCCGTCAGCTCTCTGTGCCCCCCCCGCTGCCGCCCACCCCTCCCCCGGACTTCAACCAGTGCGTGATGGGCTCCTCCCACTTCCTGCCGCTCCCTTTCCCCAACCACCGCCTCGCCGACCAGCAGAACTCCGACAACATGGCCGCCGAGAAGAACAAAATGGCCGCTGCCGCCGCAGAGGAGGTGACCCTCCTCCAGATGAGCCGCTACTCGCCCGCGTGGCCCGCGGCGGGCGGCGGTCAGATCCAAGATGGCGGATACCTGAGGACCGGCGACGGGGAGACGGGCGGGGGTCACAGGGACCGACGGAGGTTCAGCAGGACGAGCGGAACGAGCAGCCGGACCCGAGCCGACGACCTCTCGGTTTAGAGGTCACGCTCAGGACATCGTCCTCGTTGAAGAACGGACCCTCTGTTGTCACATCAGGACGAAAGTCTCAAGCAACGCGCGATAAAAAAGAAGTTACATTATTCATGCGTTTCACAAAAAAATGCGTGCAGTCTTTTCAAAGTAAACTACTCAGTTATCTTTAGGCAACAAAATGATTTAACTAACTTTGTGAATTTTGTTTGTTTGTAAACGACTGGGCCTCACGTCCCTCTCGGACGTCCCACATGGAGGGGAACTTGTTTGACTACTGACACTTTTAACACTTTTTTTTGGTGTACTTGATTTATGTTAATGTCTCATCGTGGCGGTGAACATCTGGACTGAAACACGTTGGACAATATTTTTGGTCTGAAAAGTAGGTTTTGTGTTATTTGCAGACTCCTGTTGATTATTGTTGAACTCGATGTGACTCGGTCGTGGAGCCTTAATAGAAATGTTTTCCACAACAGACATTTTGACATTATATGGTAGTAAAAGCTCCCAGTTGTCCCAGATACCAGGACACTGAGCAGAAGCTGCAAAATGGAATTTAGCAATCATTTATTTTATATTTTTTGCACTTTTTTCTTTTTTTTTGCACGATTTTTCTACTGACATATAAATTAATGTGAAATAATGTGAAAAAAAGACCTACTAATGGTGGAAACGTTGCAATTTCAAAGGACTGCTGTGGGAATATCCTGGTGGTTTTATTAAAACATATCTTCTTGATCAATTGTTACACGTCAATTTTAGGATTTCATGTTCTCCCTTTCTGAAAATATTATATTAGTATTTTCTCCGTTATTCAGATTAAGTGTACCAGCTAGCTGTTATTGAAATAACAGTAAAACTCAGTATTTAAGGCCTGTTGTGGATAACTCATTTGTACCCTTGACACACTTAAATAACCCCCTGGCATCAACACATCTATTATAATAAATGGCTTTGTATGTGTGGTTCAGAAAGGCCCAAAATACAACAACATTTTCCCCCTGAGGCATCGTTATGGCAACTAGAGATCACGTTGCATTGCTTGAAGGCTCTTTATATCCCCTTTGACCCACCCGGTTTATTTCTAACCGGAGGTTTAAAAAGTTTGAGAAAGGGGCACCGTGGTATTCAAGAGAAAGCTGTTCCTCGTTGCCGGGGCAAAGGTCAAGTTTCAGCTGATGTGAGAGTTTCCAGTCAGGCCATCTTAACGCATCAGGAATGTTTGGGAACTGAAAAAATGTTCTTTCCCTTTTCTTCTCCTCCCATCCGCCATGTTTACCCGAGTTTAAAATCAAAATCGAAATCAAAAGATGAAATGGTAAATAAATAATCATTTGATGGTAAATTAAGGATAATCGTTTCTTTTTTAAATGTCAGAAATAAAACCGAAGAAAACCAGTTAATTCAAATGACGTAGATGGGAGGGCTGTACTCTGGAAGGCTTAAAAGAGAAGCTTAAACACGCTCATAGGAGAATTGGAAAGGAAATATGCCAAACACTTATTTGAGAAGTGAAATCAAAACAGAGTTGTACATTTATTAGTATCTGTTTAGGCTCCCTCTTGTGGCTCAATACAGAACTGCATGTTGAAGACAACATCTTTGATATTTGTGAGGTTTATCACGTAGCGCTCTGAAATGTGATTTTAATGTTACTCGTTCTTCTACTGGATCGATTTTCAAGAATGACTTTTGCTTAAAAACAAGCTGACGGTCCAGTTGAAGCTCTGTAAGGTGGAGCTGGAGATCGTCACCGATATTTGATTCTCTGTAGATTCAGCACTTTATTCTAAGAGTTAGAGTTCAGGGGCCATCGACGACGGTCCTGAGAAACAAGTGTATGAGTGTACACACACACACACACACACCTGTCACTGTGCTTTGGTCCCGTGTCCGCTGTATTTATATCTCAGAAGGGAGACCCTTGTTTACAGCTGGCTGTGCGTGTACACGCGTGTGTGTGTGTGTGTACCTTCTTCCGTTGCTCCTTTTAAATGTCAGAGTGTCATTTTAAAATAACACATAACATTGTTAATTTAGTGTGTCTGATTATTTGTATGATTTTATTGTTTGGCTGTTTCTAACGCGTTTCAATGAGGAGACAAGCAGTCCTGTTTATATTGCTGGATGTTTTATTTGAATTTAGTCTTCATCCATCCCGTCCACAACATTATGATATTGTTCATGAGCATTCAGAGTTTTGCTGTTGTACGTCAACGGCAAGCAGCCCCCATCGAAACATTTCACAAGCGACAGTAAAATAATTTAAAACGTTTCTCTTTTCAGGCCTGTGAAACCAGGTAAATAACATAACCTCCCTTCTCTCCGGATAGTTCCTGCGTGGGGTACAGTAGCTGCGCAGGTGATCGTTTGCCAGCTGATTTCACAGCGGTGGGATCTCAGCGTGGTTTGAAGGCATTTATACACATTTATATATTCATACCCAACAATTCCTAGCTGTAGGGAGACTGTAGTTCTCAGTGTCACTGTATTAAGAAGAAAATAAAAGTTTGTACCGGGTCTGGTGACTAGCGGGGCCTTAAAAACAGGAGGTCAGGGGCTGCTTCAGTTACCTAACAGGTCTTTGAATGAAACACTTTGTCGTGGTAAGTGATAGTTTCTGACCACGAACAGATGAGGACAGGACAAGAGAGCGTAGAAAGTCTCTGGTTAGAAACTCCAGGTGGCATGAAAGCTTTTCTCTTAGTAATAGGTTTAGAAATGTTAAAGATGCAGTGTAGCTCTGTACCAGACATGTGATTAAAAACAGAATGAGTGGCGGGCCAGGTGACCTATCCACTTGAGAAATATTAAATAATGGGCTTAGTTAGTACAGAGCCACACAGAAAATAAAATAAGACAGTAGTTTCATGTTCGGCCATTTGAACAATTGCCTGCATCCTAAACTTATAATAACATTAGCTGTTAGCTCACTGCGCACTTTTCTAACCATAGATGACATAAATTAACTTCCTCTGCAAATGACTCAACATAAAACGGTATATTCAGCATGTGTACATCTAATAATAACAAAAATAAAATAATATGACGTTAAATATTGTGAATTTAATGACTGCTTCATGAAGTTGCTGATTTAAGGTAGGCGATGAGGTCTGTGCGCTCTCCCTTCTTTTTGATGCCGGCGAAGATCATTTTGGTTCCGGGAATGTACTTCTTGGGGTTCTCCAGGTATTCCATCAAGGTGTCCTCCCCCCACACAATACCTGGGAGAAGACAGATGATCGATGATCAAAGCGGGTAAAAGAATTTGGGCGGGATAACGGAGACTGAGCGTCAGTAACAAAAGGTGTTGATTAGTTATGACACGATTACCTTTAGAAAACTACAATGTAACAATGTATTCACTGTAGTTACATGTGTCACACCTTCCCATGATTGCACATAATATTTTAACTACGGATATCTTGATCGTCGAGCCTCGTGAACTGACCTTTGCTCTTGTTGGCGTCCGTGTATGAAAAACCATCGGCCTGGCCGGTCTTGCGTCCGAACAGGCCCCAGAGGTTGGGGCCCACCTTGTGTTTGCCCCCCTCCTCTACTGTGTGGCACTGAGCACACTTCTGGACGAAGGCCTTCTTTCCCTTGGCAATGTCTCCCATAGTCAGCTGAGTGAAGAGAGTGTGAAGTATGAACACAAATTCAGAATATAATACAATAGACAGCAGGGAGCTCATTCACGGGGCCATGTTGTGAAGGTCGCTGAAGGTCACACCTGGAGCCCCGGGCGTCCTACACGTACCCTTAACTAAGTTAAGTTATGGCGCCGCCGAGGTCGTTTCAAGGAAATGGGCCATGAAACGTGCACACGGAAACGCTCCAAACCAGCGCGGCGGCGCATACCGTCAAGTTACCTCCCCGAATTTAGCTCCCCAGCGGGAGGCCTCGGCTCGGGTTACATCCCGGGGAAAGCTGCCGGTCTGGGGGAGTTAGTAACGCGTCGCCCGCACCGAGGAGCAGCCAGGACCGACGGCACCGGTGTAACGGCAAAATATGTTCCCGTGCGCGTCACGTTCCCAAAGCAACGACTCCACGTCGAGAAGGCGTTTCAAATAGAAAGCGGTTATTATGGGTGTTACAAAAAAAACAACGTAATATGTCACCGGAATAGACATTTGTTTGAAATGTCCTGACGTGATCCAAGCTAACGTCGGTAATAACCTACCATTATCTAACGTTACGTCACGTCTAATGGTAGATTCCTCATTCCGTGTTGCTATGAGCCATAGGCTCCCAGTACACCACACATTAATGTATACATTTTATAAGTTAAAAAGGTTAACACACGGTTAGCATAAATGCTGTAGCAGCCGCTAACATGTCAGCGGGGGGGGGGGGGGGGGGGATACCGGATACCCGGTTGTCCCTTTCTACAAGGACACGCAAGCGCCGCCAAAGCGAAAGCAGTTCCCCGGTCAAACCTGCTTATATGGTATTAATGGTCCCATTGTAGTGCACACATCCACTGTGCTAGCATGCCAGTAAGGTTAGCCCGGGTGTGCGTCCATGTCACATATTCGAGATGTCAAGGATGCTTCAATGTCGACGTCCTAACATCCTCTGCGGTGTTAGCTAACACTTTTTACCGACTCGGCGAGAACATTAGGAAGGAGCTTAAATGTAAACCTTCCGCACACTACGGAAATGCGCCATTATATTTGCGCATTACACTTGTACAACTGCCTGGGTTGATTAACCCGTTTGGTTAAGGTTACGTTAAAGGAGCCATTCAATAGCGCTAACGTTAGCTAGCTAAAGCTAAAGCTAAAGCTAAGGCTAAACCGTTAGGAATCTTTTATTCTTCTTCTTGCATTCCTTCTGCTGTGCTTCGTTTCATTTCAGTGGAATGAAACGATCTCAAAACGCGACATGTATTTGCTACACCTGCTAAATATGAAATATAAATAATTACCTTTGGATTAAAATCACGCCGGTGGAGGTTGAAGCTGCTTCTGTCGGCTGATGAGCAGGTTTCTGTCTGGCGGACGTAAAGAAGGTCACTTCACTTTAGAGGCACCGGCATTTGACGTCATCATCCGATCACGTGCCTAACAGTCCGGCCCAGTCCCATTTCTAGAAAGACAAGTTTCCTTAACTGAAGTCACATCGTTACATAGATTAGAAAATCGATGGATATTGGGGACGCAATGCTTAATATATACACTAATGAAATAGTCTGTTTTAGAAAATGTAAAATATGGCGTTGAAGATTAGTCGATATTCTTGTGGAAGATGAGACCAGGGTCCTAGAATGACGCGAGAAATGTATTTTGTCACGCGTACACGCAACTGGTCGCATATCTCAGCTTCCAGGCACCTGTCGGAGAAGCCTTTTAGGGGGATCCATCGCATGTACACACAGAAATATGTATTTTCTGCCATTATGGAATATAGTGAAGAATATATCCAAGTACATGTGATCAATACATAACTTTTATTTTGCCATATTTATTGATATACTTCTAACATATACTTGTGTAATAGTAAGTAAACGTTCATACACACATCACCTCTCTGAAGTTCCTCACAATAAAAGATACAAGTAAGACGTAAAGAAGGAACAACGTATAAGTAAGAAAGATGATTCAATAAAACTAAGGTGACCACCATATCCTCAAGGGCAACAGCTGGAGTTAACAACCGCAAAGCACCGCCCCCTTTAGTTTTCGACACGGTCAGAGTTTAACCTCGGTGACAACCTGACATAAGACACGAGCCTCTGACGCAATATCATCAGCTGACTGCCGTGTTACGCGCACACACACACCTTGTCAAGCACATACCTATAGTTGGCATTCACATTGTAGTGGTTGTCGACAAAGACTTATAGAACATTACTGTATTACAATATTAGGCGCAGGAAGACTATTTTTCTTTTCCAACTCTATATTTAAAAATAAAAATGCAATTGGTATAGCCTATTGCGTTACCAGGGGAAATATGCATTTATTGCGTATGCTTTCTGAGCCAGTTTGTAATAAACTATATAACACACTGGTAAAACAAAATTACTTTACTAAGACAAAACGAACCGTTTGTGACTGTTCGTTTATTTTTGTTACCTAATATTTGCACACGAGATTCTCGACTCAACCCGTGACATCGCGAGAGTTCCAGCCGCCGTGGACGCACCCCGTCATAACTGCCGTTACCATCGACATGCATGTCTGTGGCCGTTACAGCCTCCATCCAGTAGGAGGCAATAAACGATCAGTCTCTTCTTCGGTCAGCCCTCGTGATAGCTTCCCGGACATGGGAATTTACACAACTATCCAACCACAAACCGCTAAATTAGGAGTAAACTAACTCAATGCAACTTATGGTCAACAAGTATAAAGATGAAGTCCTATGACTTGTTTTTCCTTTGCTGTCCCTTCCATACACTTACTACATCCTCCACATTCTGTTTTTCTAAACCACATTTCTCTTAGTATATTATTTTTCAATGTCGTCATGAATAAATAAACGACGGTCGCCGTCTTTCGGCCACGGTCTACCCGACTAACTGGTTTTAAAATTTTCCGAGTTTACGGAGGAAGAGGGAGGTTACGAGGCGCACCTGAATGCAGCACCGAAGGCCGCTTGATGCCGCGGCAGTGTGGCGAGGCGAAGGACCAAGATGGAGGAGTTCCCAACAAACACCAACACAAAACAAACCGAAAACCTCGACGAACCTCCCAACAGTCGGCTTTTCGTGGTCACGAGTCGGTCCATAACCGAGGATGAGCTTCGGGAAAGCTTTTCAGTTTACGGAGACATCCACGGCGTCTGGGTCGTCAAAGACAAGCAGACGAAGGAGTCCAAAGGAATTGCTTATGTGAAATTCGCCAAGTCATCGCAGGCCTGCCTGGCCATGGAGGAGATGCACGGCAGAGTCCTGGTGGAGGGGACTAAACCCGTCAAGGTACCGCCGACGCATGGCTCGCTATGGCAACACGGTTTAGGGTTGACGGTATCATGTCGATGTTCCGTTGGTGCGTGTTGTTAGCTTGCTAGCAGTGCTACAGCTAATGGGCGGAAGCCTCCCCGGTTTCAAAATACTGTCGTAAACCGGAGGGAGTTTGGTGACCGGGTGGTTTCTTGTTGGTCGTGTAGGTGTTCATCGCGCAGTCCAGGTCCTCAACGAGACACAGAGACGTAGAGGATGAGGAGCTGACCAGGATCTTCGTTATGATCCCGAAGTCCTTCTCGGAGGAGGACCTTAAGGACACATTCAAAGTAACTCATTCATATTCAGTACTTTAATACTGTGCTCATTCAAACCAATGGACTTATTTATTTCCTCTTTTCCTATTTATAACTCTCTGAAATAGTAGAATGACCTAGAAGATTCTCTGGAACTGCCATCTTTTGACACTTCCTATGAATGGAAACATTGAACAAAGCTTTATCCCACACAACCAGTTTAGCAGCATGCCTGAGGACCGATGTCATCCCTGGCTTTGTCTCCGTCTCTCTTCAGGAGTACGGCGATATCGAGTATTGTGTGATCATCAAGAATAAGTCCACCGGGGAAAGCAAAGGCCTGGGCTACGTGAGATACTACAAACCCTCCCAAGCTGCCATCGCCATAGAGAACTGTGACAAAAGTAATTTCAAAAGCCTTCACGGATCCATTACTGGTGGTGGAAGTGGCCGCGGGAAGAAACGCGGTTTGGTCTTAATGCCAAGGATTAGTTGATGCTGTCTGAGAGCTGTGGCGTTGATGATGATGATGATGACGGCGGTGTTGTTAGCTTACAGGGCCATCCTCGCCGAACCTCGCACCAAGGCGCCAGTGACCGAAGACTACTCCGGGGGAACGTCCAGAGGCGATTACTCGGGTGGTGGCGGTGGCGGCAGTGACTCCTCTAACCAGTATGCCTTTCCTATGGGTACGCCGCTGTTTGACCTCCTTATTCGGTATTCATCAGGCTTCCAGTTTTCAGTTCAACGCCTGTGATCAGCTCGTAGGTCGGGAGCGAGACACTCAGCACTGATGCCTGTGCTTTGTGTCGTACTTTAAAGACCTCATTGTTCAATAACGGGTGTTTAAATTGTGGCCCGATACATTTTTAGCATCTGCACCGATGTTTATATGAGTAGGCACCTGTTTTCCTGCCAATTACTTCCCATTATTCAATTCGTTTTATTTCATTTTGCATAGCCCAAAATTATAAATGCGCCTCGGACTGCTTACCTGTCCTCCCCCCTGGTGTCCCTCCACAGCTGACCATGGCAACTACCCGGCCATCGACTACCGCTCCAGCGTGGACTTCACGTGCTGCCTCATGATGTCGACGCGGGCCGCGCTGAGCCAGGAGCAGGTTTTCGCTCTCTTTGACCTTATTCCCGGCATGGAGTACTGTGAGCTGCAGAGAGACGCTTACGGAATGAACAAAGGTTAGTGTGATCGCAAAGGCCGGCCTTCATTCCCCCCGGCAGTGCCAGTTGTTATTCGCTTACCGTTCGTTGGTTGTCACACCAGCTGCAGTTGTGTGTGAGTTCTTTGATGCCTCTAAACCTAAAACTTGTCCTGTCGGCCTCAGGTCACGCTCTGATTCGCTACGCCAATCTGGGATCGTCGTTTTACGCCAGAGAAAAGCTGAATGGCTTTGAATATCCGCCCGGCAACAGGCTGTCAGTCAATTTTGTGGACGACGGCGAGGACCGCAGCAGGTACACACAGCCACACGCGTGTATATTCTCATTAAAAAACACCAGCATGTCTGCAGTAAAGTTTGCTACGTGGTTGGAAGTGTTTGGCGACGCTGAGACGGCTCTTGTTTCTGTGTAGTCCCATCGGTCGGATGGCCGTGCAGTTTGTTACAACTCAGATGATGTCGGCACCGTGGAACGGACCCTCCTCCAGCCAATCAATGAAACCTGTAAGTATATATATTTCCTTTCAGGTTATATTAACTCTTAAGTTCTTATCTCTGTACACAGTTCTTGTATTTTAGACCTTTTATTGACATGTTGAAGCACAATCGCTCATCCTGTGTGTGTGTGTCTTTGTCCTCCAGAGTTTCCCCATCTCCCCGATGCTCCGGATCCAGACGGACGTCAACCTGCCGCCTCTGAAAAAGCTCGCCCCCCCCGACAGCAAGGCAAAGGAGCGCTTGTTTGTCGTGTTCAGTCCCTCCCCGCTGCCTCCCGATGTGCTGGAGGACGTTTTCTGGTTGGCCTCATATTCATTTATCGTACTCATTCGTAACAACACGACAGGCACGTTCCATTAACCAGTAGATCAAATCCATCATCTCGCTACGCTGGAAGGGAGAGTCCCGCTAAATGCTCTTACATTACTGTGCAATTATCCTGCAGACAATCGGGCGTAACAAAGAATTCTGTCTGTTTGTAGTCGCTACGGTTCCCTCATCGAGGTCCATTTGGTCCCTGGAAGGAAGGTCGGATACATGAAGTATTCAGAGAAACAGGTGAGACTTTGGACTGAAGGTGGAGCGTGTAAAGAACAGAAGAATAGGCGGCATTGGTTGTAAGAAAGATGTCTGTATAAATGCAGACTTTAGAATGAATGCCAGTAAAGATGGAGTCGCATGTTCTCCGCTCAGTGTGCAGACGACGCCATGGCGGCGCTCCACGGTCAGGTCGTCAACGGCGTGAAGATGAAGGTGATGCTGGCCGATCCCCCCAGAGAGGAATCCCATAAACGGCCTCGGAACTTCTAGGAACACGTGACCCAAATGGGCGGTAAGTTTTCTGCGGCAGCGAACGGCAGTATTAACCGAAGACCTGTGTACCAAAGCACTTCAGCGTGCGATGCTCGTTACGTGGTTTTTAAAAGCTACAGCGAGCAGAGAAGAAGAACATGACCACTTTGGCATCCAAGTTTAATCTAACACACCTGTAAAACTGCTTCCTGTCGTCGTGGTGACAGCTGAGTTCTTGTCTCTCCCTGTGAATAACACTGCAGCTTCTTGTTCCCTAGGCGACTGTTGTCACGACACAATGACACCTGACCTGACCGACCGACCCATATCAAGACCTCCTCCCGACCACTGACCCGACCTTTGACACCTGTATGACCGTACTTCTATCCGGTGACTCACTGATAGTAAATAGCAAGCGGAAGCAGCAGCTGAAGTGGAGTCTTAATCATTCGTCTGTGTAGTTTGTGGTAAGCGCCGTGTTTTTATCATGTTCACTTTGGGTTGGGGGGCATTTTTTTTTTTATCCTGATAGCAGGAAAAGATTTGTTTTAAATCTGGTCTTTTTTATTAATTGTATTCCCTGTTATCTCCTCCCTCCCCATGTAAAGCTTAGGTGAAAGGTGTTAGATTGTACAAGTTCAAATAAATCATTTAAACATCGCCTTCAGCCTCGTCTTTTAATATTTAGAATTTTATTTCAATCATGTTTTTTGAACAATTGTCAGATTTCTTGTGAAGTGAAGGTAAATAAAGTGAGTTACAACCACAAAAGCATCTAAGATTTGCATTTGTTGAATTTAAGGTCAGTAGGCTGCATCTGGGAAATTGGTTACACCCAAAATGCAGCTTGAGTGGCTGAATTCACATTTAAAGACCTTATTTTGAATTGTTGCTCATGTATTTATGCATATTTTAGTCACAAGAAGACACTGGATGAACAGTAATCTTTTATTTCTTCAGGAGGCATCAGGAGAACATTATTTACAATTGTGTGTTGGAAATGGGACGTTTGCGCCCCCTGCTGGGGGCTTTATTACTGCTCTGCTCTCAGAAGAAGAGCAACGTATTAGAAGCTTCTTGTGGACTTCTTTCAAAAAGTTGAATTAACTCTCGGTAAAATCTTTTTCAAACTCCAGCCTTTTATTTTGATATGAGGTGAACAGATTCAGTTTCTTACAACAGAATCCCTCCTGTTCATCCATCTTCAGTACTCATTCAAACATCCGACGATGTCACTTCATTTATTGAGTTGAGGCCCTTACAATGTCTCACTATTTAACCGATAAGGAAGCCTGATTTCTCAGGAGTAACGCTGGCGAGTTTGTCCTGCGGGATGAAAGTGGACAACAGCAGAAATCTTGTTTTCACATGGAGTTGACCCCGGCGAGGGAATTGAGAGACGGCCGAGGACGCGCCAGGATGTGAGAAGACAGAGGCGTCAAGAGACGGGCAGTGATGTCATTAAAGAATCAGGCTTTATTACTGGAGTCTCTGGAAGTTAAAATCATTAGAACGTCTGTCTGTGTTGTTTAGCTCCATGCATCCACGGCTCGATCCCGATTGTCCCTTAGTCCGTCTTCCCCCCTCCCCCCCCTTCAGGAGCTCACTCTTCCAGCGCCAGTGTGTTGAGTTCCTCGTCCAGCTCCTCCAGGTCTTCGCCCGTGAACAAGTTCTCATCCACCGGTACTTCCTCTTCCTCCTCGTCGTCCTCCTCCTCCCCACCTCCCTCCGCCCCCGAAAGCCCGTTGGCCTCGGCGCCGCCGCAAGCTCCGTTCAGCTGCTCCTCTGCAGAGGGGGAGAAGCAGAAGTTAGGATTTGAACTACAAACCTCAAAGCTGGGGACAAATAGCCGCCGCCGCCCTCCTCCTCCTCACCGCTGTGTGTGGCTGCCGGCCGAGTCTTATTCCTGGAGGTGAAGCGGTCCGTGGATGCGACTGTAATGCCTGTGTTGTCCACCTCTTGTGGAACAAAGCGGGATAGGTCTATGTCCTGGAACTCCGTCAAACTTGCCTGAAATTAAAGGGAGTTTGATGCAGTTTAAAAAATTAACCAACAAAAGTGTTGGTGGTACGGAGATGGTTTCTATCTAATAAGTGATACAGCGATGCTCTAAAGGCAGCAGGTTAGGTCCTGCTAGATGTTTTTGCACTTGATCGGCTTCACTCATTCACAAAAAAAACCACCAGGAAATTAACTTAAGTGACAAAAAGGCACAACTGTTAATTTAAGAGAATTGTTCCTTTGTTGCATATGACTGGTTTCACAGCCTGAATCGCACAACAGGTGCAGACAATTAACAGAATGATCATTTTCTTAGTGAAAAAGGGAGACGGGAATGAATGATGATGAAAGTCTGGGGACACAAACTCATCTGTAGGAAAGCTCATTAATATTTGCTTCGGAGGAAAACGTGGTGATGGAGACTTTTGAGGCTCATGTGCTGAATATGAAATATTTGCAGCATAGCGATGCAGACAGAGACATCATTCCAATAGTTTGTGAGTTAAATTAAATATCTGATTTCACTACAATCAAAAAACAGGATACAAACCGAGCAGCAGTCCTGAAATCAAGCGTGTGAATATTTTCTTTTACAAAAACGCATTACGTAAAAGTATTTCGGTGACAAACCGCACCCCCAGCCGCGGCGTTACCTTATCATCGTTTTCCTCGTCGTTTTCATCGTCGCTGACAAACTGAGTGTCGGCGGCCTCGTCGTCGTCCTCGTCAATCAAATCCGGTCGGAACTCAAACACCTCGCGCCCGCTCACCTGCAGACAGACGCATTCGATTCACCACTGTGGAAACGCCTGCGTGATAAATGGCTAAATGAAGAAGGATAACTTAACCCCGCCCCTCACCACTAGCGATTTGCCGGACTTGAAGTCAGCCTTCTTCCTCTCCATCTCCAACGCGGCTTTGTCGATCTGTTGACGCACAACACACAGAGGAAAGCGTCAGACGTGGATCCGCCGCGCCGCTAACAAACGACCCGACGCGCTCCAAACCTTCTCCTGCCTTTTCCTCTTCTTCCAAGCCAGGAAGGTCTCCAGGGTGATCCGGGTCACGTTGGCGCCCAGAGCCGCTCGCTGCGGAGAGACAAGACGTCATTATAGTGGGAACCGTTTCCACGACAACTGAGGTCAAAGCGCATTCGGCGGCTCCGTTTCGGTCTTTGGATTTTGGTTTGATGGATCTCATCATAAAACGGTTTGACTGAACTTTATTGAAACATATTTAATGTCCACAAGTGCAGCTCAAACGTGAACAAACGGAATTTTTCGGACCCCCATAGTGACTAATGAGGAAGCTACAGAGTGTGTGTGTGTGTCTCCTCCCTCCAGCCGTACCTCGTTCTCTATCAGTTCCTCCAGCGAGATCTTGTCCTCCTCTTTCTCCTCCTTCTTCTTGTCCTTCTTCAGCACAAAGCCGGGGGGCAGAGCGTGCCGGTACATGCAGACGTCGCCCCCCACCGGACACGACCAGAACCAGCCGTACTTGTTGTTCTCTATGGCGTACAGGAAGTGCTTACACACCTGCAGACCACACGGGGCGACATTAGCGAGCAGGCTTCCACCAACAGCCGGTCACTTTATCAAATGATGCGTCTTCAATCCCTCGCTGTTTTTCCCCTCATCAGACGTGACTTACGATCTGCGTTTTGGCTTTCTTCTTCTCCGCCTCTCCGTGTTTTTTGTTGACCACCTCCTCCAGCTTCTTCTCATCCCACTTGTCCATGGTGTCTAACCAGAAACACCACAAATAATTTAAACAGCATTTAGAGGGTATCTCTTCAAAAGAGGATTATGCACATGTTGATTGATTGAACGTCGGGGCGATTAGGTCAAACATCGTTACATAGTGGTACATTATAACCCGGTCACAGAGGCTGCACACTCACCTTTCTCCAGCTCATCGTCTCTTTCGTCCACGTAGAGACTCCTCTTCTCACATTTCCTCTCCATCGTCAAATCATGGCTGAACTTGCACTTGTCTCCTTTGGTGCACTGACCCTGCTTAAAGAAGGCACACAGGACCGACTTCGGATCAACACCTGCAGAGAACACAGAAGATTCGTTCAGGATTGTTTATCGGTTTCTGGTACAAAGGCCAAAATACTTTGGCCGTTTGTCTTCATGTTCGTGGAGCGTCTGTCACAGACCTTTGGCGACTTTCTGAGCAGCGACGACAGGTTTAAACAGCTCGTTGAGTTCATCCAACTCCTTCTTCTTGTCGATCTTCTTAGTGGTCTTATCTCCCTCGCCCTGAGCCGCCCAAACAAACACACAGATATATTTAAAAAGGAGCTCTTCCAGCGGCATGGAACAGCTGACATTAAGGATGAGGGCATCGGGGAGAAGAGCAGAAGCATGGAGAAGAGTGTGTTTGAGAGTGAGAAATATGGAGGGATGGAGGAGAAATGAAATAAATAAGATAGTGAGAACAACAACACTCCTGACCGGTCTGGTAGGCGGCTTCACTTGCTGAGTAACGTTCTTGATGAACTTCTGCTGCTTGGCGCCTTTCTTGTTCTTCAGACCAAATGTCTTGTCCTGAAAAATAAAACCAACAAGAAAACAAAATGATACAACTTCCAACATCATCACGGAAGCAAGCAGCTCCAACAAAGCAAGAGCAACTTTCTGCAGAATCAAAAAAGGCCCTAATCCACGTTTTTAAAAACTTCCACAAACCATGAAGTAACGCAGCATACAAGGACTGACAGAATGCTACAAAAAGCCTTAAGTTTACTAAAAGACGATGCGGTCAATTATTTGTTTATTGTTAAAACCATCATGAGGACACGTCAGTTGTCGGTAACCAATTATATTACTTGAGGTGGGAATATATATTTTTTTCTGGTTTTAAAAGCTAAATCATAGGATCAAAACTCTCACTTTGTGAAAGCCCGTTGGTAAACCCCACTATGGACATGGAGGTATTTCTTTAAAAAAAACTGTTTCATTTTATTTATATCGGAGATTCTTTTGAATGAAAAGGGAGTTACAAATAAAACACATTACTGTTATTATGATTCTGGTGGCACTCGGGCTCACAGGTCCACTGTTTAATATCAAGCTAAATAGTAAACGGCACTGTTGACACCAAAATCCAACACACAAGTTAACGTGTGTCCATTACTAAAATATATATTTAAAACAACTACATGAAAAGTTGGGCTGTGTAGTTCCACTCAAACTGAACCCACGGATGAACGTGTCAGTTTCTGGACACACAGAACGTGGCCGGAGGAGATGAGGAATCAGGCTTTGGATTCACACGCTGTACTTTTTAATAAAATGATCTGTTAATCAGCTTCATATGAAATCAACTCTCCTCCTTTTGAGCATCTCGCCACGCACGGCGAGCACGGTGTTTAGTTGCACCCGGATAAACCTAAAAAAATCACACCGAGCAGCAGGCAACGTCAACTTTAACGCGTCACAGCGGCGAACAGGCGAGACGCGCCGGCAGACACGCGCGGTTCACGTTGTGGTCAGAACTGCTTTAAAAACACACACACACACACACACACACACACACACACACACACACCGGGATCGGATACACTGATTTAGTTCAGGACAAAAGTAAACGATCGTTCTAGCTTAAATCCGCCGCCTCGTCCCCCCGTGAGGCCGAGCTGAAGCAGGAGGCCCATCGCGCCGCGCTAACGGCTGTTTCGGCGTTACGTCACGTTAAGCAAACCAAGCCGATTATACGCGCGAGCAGGAAGATAGAGACGCGTGGGTTTGACGTTAGGGATTCACGGGACATTTTAGGAACCTTGCTAGGACGCGAGTGTGAACGACCGATGGGGCGGCGCGGCCTTGCTAAGCGGCTCGGTCGCCTCATTGAGATACGAGCATCGGTCAAAACGAACGAAAGTTGCCCGCCTGACAGTTGACGGGCTCGCTTTTGATTAAAGTACGACGATACTCGCGACTGTCGCGTCAACTAAACGAACCACGACGTCAGAATTAATTGGGAAGAGCGCTGACGACTGTCGGGAGGCCGGTGTAACTTCGGCGTTCCCCTGCCAGCTAACTGCGGTTAGCATGGTCAGCTAACGCCGACATGCTAACTCGTGTTATTTTGTCTTTACCTCAATTATCTTTTCCTTCTTCTTCTCTTGCGTTTTTTTACCTCCCCCGGGCGGGGCGGGTTTCTTCGGAGGCATGTCGGCTCAGGTATCGCTGTGTGCAAGACGCGAGTAGACGTGAAATGTGTATTTTAAGCGGGGTGCCTCGGTGGGGAAGTCAGCTCCACATCACCCACTTGATGCTAACACAGCAGCGCGACGGCGCTTCTAGGCCACATGTGAGTTGTTGATGTCCTGTGGCGTCATCACGCACAGCGCGATGCACGGCGGGAGCTGTAGTCTACAGAACGGAAATGAAGTAGATGGATACATACTTTATTAATCACTCAAGGGGAAATTATTTTGCGACAGAATTATTTGATTGAGAAATATAAGTTACAATATATATATAGAAATAAAATACAATAATATTTAATTACCGTAACTTTAACCAAACAGTGTAACAGCGTTACAATAGTGTGAACTATTTGGCCAGGGGTGACTTATTGTAAGTCATATTCCAGTGGACGGGACTGATCTATCTATGTCTATGCTGGTGACAGCTGGACAGTGTGTTTGAAAAGGTGCAGTAGGGGATGTAGAGGTGGTGTAGATGGTGGTCCTATCCCATATGGATTGCAATGTATTCAGTGCCCCGCTTACCTGTCGACGTGTCTCAATTAAGTTGGTCTGTAAAATAAAGCAATATTCATGTGAATGTACAGGAAAAGGATCTCCAACATTATAATATATGTCTGTATATTTAGATTTGCCGTATTTGTGGGAACTGCTGCAGCAAGTGGGGTATTTGAGGTTGACGTTCTGTAATTGTAGTGCAGTGTTAGTGTTCTACCGCCAGGTGTCAGTGTTGGAGCTTCTGAAGGTTGAGATGAGAAGTAAGAGAGGCGCTTACTGGTTTATTGGTCAAGAAGTGCAACCACAATGCCAACATATATCCCTAGAGAGCACAGCGTTGATATAGTGACGAGAAGAAGAAAGAGTTGATTCCATAGAAGCAACGGGCTGATCGTCTTTTTTAGTATTACGTAATTTTAGCGGAACATATTGTCTCACTGTGCGAGTTTTAAAGTAGCATTCGGGAGTCATTAGTATCTGATTACTACAGAACCACACAGGGAAACTCCTTGAAATGCAGTCATAAGCGGTGCAATAACATTAGCAGATTCGATTTTGATTGTAATTGCTTTAACAGGCAACAGTTTATTTTGTGAAATGTACGTCTAGCAATTAGAACTGATTGACCCGCAAGACCCAAATGATCAAGACAAGCGAACAAATAGTCACTCGAGCGCAGAGGCAGAATGCTCGGAAGTCGGAGATGATTGGATGAATTATTTGGAAGGAGTTTAGGCACAAATACGAATGTTTAGTTAAACTCCTGAATGGCAGAATCTAATCCAGTGTGCCTTTTAATTTGCGAGGAAATAGTCCCGTACATGACAGAAAAAGGTTGTTAATGAGCCACCATCTGGCCAGTGGACACAAGACTGTTTTATTAGCATTTTGCCTCTATTTAACGTTTTTATTGCATAGGCCCAGGTCGATTAAGACACCCCTGGTAGGACTCTTACTGCTCGGATGATGTTGTAGAGCTGTCTGCAAACACCGCTGTGGAGGTCGTGTGGTCTCTGAGCTCAAAGTGCTTTGAGGAGGAGGTGGGGAGCAAAAAAAGGCGAATAAGAAAGAAGGGCAACATCCCCTATTCAACGGCACAGCAGCAGTCTTCCTCCATACTGCTCATCCTGAGAGAGTCAATCCCAGCCAGCGAGATGTGGTAACAATCAATCGTCTCTCGCATTCATTCAACTACAGGCAATTCCCCAGGCTCACAAATCAACCCGTCCTGCATGGTTTTTGGACTTTTGAAGCCCAGGAGTACCAGGAGAGAAGCTGTGCGGGGCACGAGGAGAACATGCAAACTCCTCTTGCTGTGAGTGCAAAGATCCACAGCACCCAGCCGCCGCACGGGTGCAGTCCTGCAGAAGAACCCCCCCCGTTAGTTACCACAAGCGTGAGACGGAGTCATGGCCGCGCTCTTTTTACTGTTTCAGCCTCTGATTCAACTTGATGTTAATCAAATTTCATTTAGGTAACTAATGAGATTTCTTTTGGCACATTTGACATGTGTGGCCTTCGTCCACGTCGTGTCTCAGTTCACTGTTCAGGATGTGTGTGTGTGTGTGTGTGTGTGTGTGTGTCATTCAGCTGAGGAGTAGTCACGAGCCAAAATGGGTCACGCGCTCGCTGCTCCTCTTTGGGCTCTGGTTTGCTCTTGTGTGTTTTAATGAGCCCCTTTTCCTTTTTGGGAGGGCGAGGGACAACATTTACTCAGTTTGGATGCCCACGTCACGCCGGCACTAGCAGAGCGCTTTAATGAGTCCCAGAGTGAGACAATGAATTCATTCTTGCAGCATCGTTGGCTGCAAACGTGTCACCGAGCCATGTGTTAGCATCCTCTCCGCCGTCTGCTAGCATGCTCTGATGCCACTTTGTCGTTTAATCACACGCGGGGATAGTGTTTGCAACACGTTTCGACATGCATGGGGCCCCTCTGCACCTTGCACCTGTGTGTGCTGGTACACGCAGGCGTGCATACGTGGCGGCCTGCGTTGACACGGCTCCTGCATGCACAGGTAAAGGCTAGATTTAGCCACGCGCTCGACAGCGGTGGTGGGTTTTATTGCCTCGAGCAAACTTTTGCTCTTTCTTCCACTCCTCTCTCCTTTCCTGTAAGGATCCTTAAGTGTGTGTGTGTGTGTGAGAAAGAGAGCAGACCAATAAATCACTATATCTGCTGCAAGACCATTTTTCTCCATAACCGCCTCCTTCATATTCATATAAACATTGATCTTTTTTTTGCAGAGGGCATGCATGTCATGTATACACACACACGCACGCACAAACACCAGCACCCACATGACCGCGAATGAAATCCACTGCCTGCCTGCAGATGGAAAAAAAAAATCATCTCGCGTCTAATTAGGAAAGAACAGCGGTCGATCTTCCCGTGGCATCTGAGAAAACACCGCGCAACCTATCGCGGCCCAATTCTATTTTTTTTGCGTCCCGCCTCGGCCTCCCCCTGCTTCCAAGGACAAACCGCAGCACCTTGTCTGTCAGCTGCTTCCCATCAAGGAGGGGGGGGGGGGGATCTGCAGCAACCAGGTCCACCGGACCTCCCATCACACCCCGCTGACATCTCAACCGTGGCGATCCAGGACTCATGTCATCCCGCTCTCCTCTTAAAAATCTCACGTCTGCATTTACTACATTTATTTCGGATGATTTCGTACATTTCCCGCACAGCCTTCCACGGGGGGCCCCCAGAGAACGGGCGCTTGTTTCCATTTAGCTTTGTTTGTATGATGTTCAGGTAATGAGCAGGAGTGCAGTGATGCTGACAAGCGAGAGAGCACGTTCCGCTTCTTTGTTTTCATCCTGAGAAGAGGCGGAATCGGATCCTTTCACTGATAACGCGTCTTGTCTGCTGGATGCGTTGTACTCCGGTCCCTCGGGGCTCCTGGAGGTGGAGAGATTGCGGTGTATTCCTCTTCTGTCGGTGGAGTTCTTTCTTGTTGTGCAAAATGAAGTTTAGAAAAGAGCGCTTTGCTGATGATCCAGAGGGACTGGCATCAAGACACGATGTTTAGCCCACTGCTGATGTTTTAGATAACCGACAGATGTCCTGCTGCATTTGTAGTTACCTATAAATATATAAATAAATATATATATATATATACATGTACACTGCTGAATGTGTCTCATGATATCGACAGTTCTCCAGAGAGAAAAACAACAGAGAAACAAACAACAAGACTTCCACATGTTTTGCACTTGCTATTTTTAAACCATGTTAAATCATGTCAAGCTTTCTCCTTTAACAAGCCGCCCCATTATTCACTTACCGCAGAAAGAAGTGTCGACACTCACTTGTTTGTAAACCTTATTACTGTCATTCATGTGTCACCTATTCATTTTGGTGGATGCACCGCAGTGCAGATGACTGTTTTTACTAGTATATTCAGCTCTTGACTCCCTGCAGAGTTTTCTCATCCACATAAAACTGTTGGTTGTTTTTTTTTAAATGATTTTACAACTTTTATATTCCAACTGCGCCTTGTTATTGTGTGTTTCTATTTCATCATTTTATAGTTGACTCCATCTACAATCCATATTCATCTCACGGGACAATGTGATGGTGAACCGGGCAGAAGACGGCAAAACGACGGGGACGTTTAATGAGCGAGGTCGTAACACACAAATGATGTTTCTACAAGCCTTTTGGAGGCTTTGGGACACATCCTACCGTCTCAAAGAAACATCGAGGACTGCCTAGAATTAAACCAAAAATGTGATACTTGAATGCACCGGACTCCCATCTGCTGATGAAGATCATGTAATATGCATGAAATGAAACGAGTGTTTAGAATCCGCCGGCAAAGCTCGTGTGACCGACGGACAGGACGGACATCAACTCTTGTGTGTCGACAACCGGACCGACAAGCAACTGGTCAACGCTGATTGATCAGAGGATAAATAACCCCCCCCAAAAAAACAAAAGTAAACATGACGTCTGTCTAAATAATGAAGTGAAAATGTAACAGCGAGCGAGCCTCAACATCGGCCTATAAAAGTAGCATCTTGTCTTCACGTTGCACACGCGGCCCTCCTCCATTATTGATACCTACAGACTCAGTTAAGCGTCGTGCAGCTGCTCCCGAGGAGCGACTTTGTTGCGGCGAGCGTTGCTGCAGTGAGAGCGCGTCATGTGACATCAAGTCTCTGCAACGCGCTCGTGTCTTTTGTTTGATTCCGGCCGCCGTCCGTATCATCGCAGCGCGTCGTCCCGGGCAGACGAAGAGAGTCGGGTGTTGTGTCACGTTTGCTTGTGCAAACTGTTGCTGTTTAAGGACTTAATGAACTGTGTTCCTGAAATACTAACAGAGCGGTGGAGACAAATTCACCGCGGCTTGAAATGAAAAGCTGTAAATCTGTTTCGGATCCATGACTGAGGCGCTTGTTGTCTCCGATAAAAGAACGTGGAGGCGTGTTTCAATTCAATATGGGAAATGATTTACACACGCAAACTGCCAGTTCAAACTTTGAATGAACAAAGGGAATCGTTCTTTTGTGAAGTGTGGTCACGTCCTGTGTGTGTGTGTGTGTGTGTGTGTGTGTGTGTGTGTGTGTGTGTGTGTGCCGCTCAACTCAAACTGTTTTGATTAGAGTTGAAATGAAGTCTGCTTTAATGATCCCAGCGTTTCTGTTAAGATTTGCAATCAGCTAAATGGCTCAATTTAACTGAAATAAAACCTAATAATTAATTTGGAAACGTTGGAAAAAGAGTCACTGTGAGAGTGCAGGCGAAGAAGTAAATGATTCATCTCTTAATGTTAAGTGATTCATTCACAGGAGAGTCAGCTCGAAATGATTCTGAGCCGGTTTCATCCTGAAGTTAAAAATAGACTTTCTGTAGTTGCAGAAGATCACACACACGCACACGCACACACACGCACACGCACACATTGTAGTTGTACACAGCAGAGCTCCGTAGCACAGCCGTAATGCCCATTCTGGAAACCAGGAAAACAGCTCGTCTTTGCCTCAAAGGGCGTCAGAATGAAAGCCTGAGACTGGAGAACGTGTGAGTTTGTACTGCGACGGCCATTGGATCAAACGTGGTGGTTTTAATGGGTCCCAGCAGGGACACTTCTGGTCCTTAAGCAGCGGGCTGTCTGTATGAGGGCGACGCCGTTTATTATTGAGAAGCTGAGGTTGAACTTTACCAACTCACCACACCGGCGCTCTTCAATCATTGGACTCATTTACATCGACGCCATCGGACGCCCTTCAAGGCTTCGATCACTACTTTTTGCTATTTGGCCGTTTCCAGTGAGAAGAAATTAGCGGACGTCTCATATGAACCATATCTTTAATTTATAGAAATGAGCAGGAAGAATAATGCTTCCTGAAACCTTGAATGGATGCTAAATTAATAAAATTCTATATATATTTATACACATTATACAAATCCTCATCCCTTAAAACCTTGTTAGAATGAATTGAAAGTGCATGAAAGTGACAGCAGATGATAAAATGATCTGAAGTGAGCGCCGCTGGTCGTTTCATGCTCGCCGTGAGACATTTAGTCACCAAACGTCTGAACCCAATGCTGCAGGTTCAAACCAGAGTTTGACCTTTGACCTAAGCAGGGTCACTCAGGCATCCCAAAACATAGCTTTGTGTGAGTTAGCTGCTGACCAATACCTCCGTTCTGACGTAACACTGATTATTTTATTGATCACCTTCTGCGTTGTTAAAATCAATTCAAACAAATACCAGTAATCTGGCGGACACATCGTCCATTTCCATTTTTCTCCAACTCAGTCCATCTGTCCTTCATCTTCTTGCCAAAGCTTCTTCTTCACCTCCAGAGAGAGACGTCTTCCAGGAGCTTCTTCTCATCCCTCCAACGCTTGGATGTTGACCTCCTCCGTCTTTCATCTTTCCCTCTGGAGTTCGTGGGTTCAACTGAACAGGCGTTCGCCGAGCTTCTTCAGCACGGCGTGTTTCTCATGCCAGATTTCATTGTTTTGTCTTGATTCATTTTCTGAATTGTTTCCCTTTAAAGGCAAGTTAGGGGCTGATGCAACACTACTGTTGTTTTATGTAAAGTGTTACATTAAATAATCTCTAACGGCTGCTAATTTGTAGTCAATTAAAAATGGCTATTGATTTGATCTATTAATCTTTTGATTTTTAGGCTTCCGATGATTAAAACCCTTCAAAGGTGTTACGTTCTGACGCCGTACGACCTTATTTTCATCAGACATGAAGCACTATGAGCAATAGCTCACAAGAACACTCGTATGGATTCACACACACTCACACACACACAAACGTGCATGCATGTTGGTACACTTACTGTCCAACGCACACGCACTCACACACACACACACACACACACACACACACACACACACACACACACGTGCAGATATACGAGCACAAACGGAGAAGCAAGGACCTCAAGACCATAATTATATTTTTTCAAAAGAAAACAAAAAGAAGTGCACACACACTTTCTGTCACAAGCTCTCACTTTGCTTCTTTCACTTGCTGACACACAAACACACACACACACACACACACACACACACACACACACGTGTTCTCTCATACTGTCACACACACGCACACACACACACACACACACACACACACACACATACACACACACACACTCGCTTGCACTCTGGCTCATGAATTAAAGAGCAGAGCTGGTCCAGGGGGAAGAAATTATTCAGGCAGATCTGCTCTCTGACAGAGGAGTGGGAGGGAGGGAGGGAGGGAGGGAGGGAGCAGAGGAGAGGAGAGGAGAGAAGGAAAGGGACAAGGAGAGGAGAGGAGCAAAGGGACGAGAACAGGAGAGGCGAGAGGAGGAGAGGAAAGGAGTAAAGGGACGAGGAGAGGAGGAAGGAGAAGGACAAAGAGCGGGAGGTGGAGGGAAGCAGAGGAGAAGACGGGGGAGGGAAGAAAGGAGGAGAGAGAAAAGAAGGCAGACGAGAGGAGAAAGCCTGTTAATAAGGAATAAATTGATTTGACGTCGAGAGACAATCAAACTCCCAATGGCACCTTGTGTGTGTGTGTGTGTGCTTCTTCATTGATTGTGTGAGTGTAATAGATGTGGGAATGTATCAATTTCTTCTGAGTGCGCATGTGTTCAT
Organism: Gasterosteus aculeatus; assembly: GCF_964276395.1. NCBI lineage: Eukaryota > Metazoa > Chordata > Actinopteri > Perciformes > Gasterosteidae > Gasterosteus > Gasterosteus aculeatus. The sequence continues at coordinate 18,475,785 of NC_135693.1, read as the reverse complement.
AGTGTCTGTGTGTGTGTGTGTGTGTGTGTGTGTGTGTGTCTCCGCGCCTCTTACAAAGCTTCTTTTAGTGTGTTGCAGTCAAACAGGTGACGGAAGATGTTTTTTTTTCTCCCCCATGACGTGAGAACTAAAAGCCGAAAACAAGACCGGTGGTTTATTAAAGCCAACTGTGCTGCTGCTTTTGGTTTGGTAGAAGGGCCGGAAAAATAAAATGGACCCGAACACCCATAAATAAATTTTTATTGAAGAAGCGGAGAAGAGAGCTCATGTCAATCTAGCAGGAGAGGGATCCATGCTCCCGTTACACCACCTTGGTGTGAATGAATAAACTTAAACACATTCGGAACGCTGATGCTAATTGATGGCGTGATCAACACTTAAGTTGAGGAAGAAAAGAAAGGAACTTGCTTCCATAACAAATTGGTAATTTAATGAATACGAATGAATAAATTGTGATTCTGTAGGGCGGTCATGTGTTTTTTACCTCGTCTCCGGATGGGTGAGCATGCCTTTTCTGGCTATTCTGACCCACAATCCTCCTCATCCAAGAGGGTCAAAGTTCAAGCCGCAACGTCGTGACGACAGTAAGACCCAATTGAATGCGTTCTGGATGTGTCCTAGAAGGGGAGAAGTAGCGGCGTAAGCGGCCCCTTCGGGCCGAGAGAAAAGACGAAGCAAATAAAATAAATCAACAATTTAGTTTTTGGGACAAAACATGGGCTCAGAAATAGATGAAATGGACAATTTACAAATGTATATATACCTTTCCTTTACCTCACCAATGAGAAAGGGCTCCTCTCACCACCCACCAAACGGCAGGTACACGACTTCATCAGCTGGCCCGGTGAGGATGGGGCAGAAATAAATGAAGCCTGTGTGGGACCTTCCTGACCTGCAGCGAGTGGTCTCATTCTTCGTGTCCTCAGGGCGGACGAGGTGTTGAAGGCTGCGCGGCAGGTGTTGACTCTTGTGTCGTTGTGAGTATTTCATCACAGATACCCCCCCTCCCCCCGGCTCCCGGATGCTCAGGCTCACATCTGAAGCTGTAATTGGTAAAAAATGAAACAGCGTCCAAATTCCCACTTTATTTCTTCAGTTCGAGGGTCTGATTTTGCTCGCTGCTAAAAGGAGCACTTAGTGTCTCAGTTAAATTAAAAACCCTCTTTCTGACGGGTTAGGACTCCCGCTCCTGAGATATTAAAGGCCCTTGCAAGTAACTTGCAAATGTCTTTCTCGACACACATTGAAGAAAAACATGTATATTGTGTTTCTCGTGGGCATAGAGAAGAGAAATTCTGGCAATATTTCAGGTGCATCGTGAATAGCCGTCCCTCACGCCACCGCTGCAGCTGCCAATGAGTGACGCGTGTCAGTCGCAGAGAAATCCTGGTCTGAGGTGCAATAAATAAATTCTGATATTTAAAAAAAAAAACTTTCTAGAACCCAACATGAGCCACCACAGGTTCATTAGGTCAACTGCCCTTTGACCTATGACCACATTGAATCAATGCTTCATGTCTGTGGGAATCACATGAGGAGAGTAAATCAATGACAATATGACAAGCCCCAATAAAGACATTCCTGTCTCATCCATCGGGACGAGGAGACACATTCCCACATTTTAACCGCGCTTCTCTCATCCAAACAAAAATAAATCTTGAGATTTGTTTTCTGGTGAGATGCTTTCAGTAATTATTATTATTTTTTTCAAAGTTGTCGTCATCTTTTTAGCACAGATTCATCTGAGAGTTTCAATGGAAGAAGAATCCACACAAAGCTTTATTCAAAGGAGGCTCGACACATATTTAAATATTCTTTCTTCTGATCTTGAGATCGGGATGAAATGAATCAGGAGTTCTAAAAGGATCTTTTTGTCTTTTCTAACGATGATAAACTACATGAAGGCAGTTGCACTTTACTCCGCCACATAAAACACATTCCCCTCTCTGAGTGTTCACTTTTTCCCACAGAAGCGCAAGGTCGACCTTTTCTGTAGCTTTCAATATCAATATGTGCAGACTGGGGACCGCTCCTCTTCAAGAGTACGACCCCGGGCACGGAGACAAACAGTGTTACTGCCGGGAGTTCAAAGCATCTAAATAGAACTTTTTTCTCATTTGCTTTAAATGAATAAGACCGGTGGTCCCCAGAGCAGCTGATACAACAACTGATTATTTCTAAATGGCAGCAGAGAAACATCAAATCCTTCATTTCTTATTTTTATTTTTTATTAAACCAGTTGTTGTTGGTTTGCGCTGGCGGGTTTTCACTGGGCGGCTGAGCTCAAATCTAGAACTGATCTGCACCATCAACACGCGCACCAACCGCTGTATATTACAACGGCCGCTATCGGCTAAGTGAAGCCCGCCAAATCCACGGTCGGTCGTTTTTGAAAGCCGCAGTCCCCCCTAAAGAGACGCTTCCTGACTCAGACTCTCCTGCGGAGACGAACGGCGCTCTGTGTTCACAGTGGAACATCCACATGGTCACATTGCACCGCTAAGCGATGCGAGCGCAGCACTCAGCGGTTAAAAAAAGGAAACATTTTGCAGGTGAACCGTTTCTCTGAAGAGGAATGAGGCGTAATGCATGAAACCTTGGTGTCCCTGCGGAGGAAAGAGAAGCGCCTTCCTTTCACTGAGCTCGAGGGAAAGGAGGCGCTGTGGGTTTGATGAGTTAGGACGCTCTTTGTCAGCTCTCGCTGCCTTTATGACTTATGCACTTGTGGTAAAGCTCGCTGGTTCCAGTGGTGTATTTGGCGTTTTCTTTTTTCTTCTTTTCTCCACGTAATCAGACGTCTCTGTGGCTCTTTGGCCTGAGCCCGTAAAGCGATTCATCAGTTTTCCTCAGACGCGTCTCGGCCCGGGACGCTCCGGCTGCTCAAATCAGACGTGAAGGTTCGATGGAGTCGAGCAGAATCAAAAGTCTTTGGACCGATGCCGAAATAAATGGCCTGCCGGCACTTTCTCCCTTCCTCTGCCTTGCCCAACCCATCGTGCAGATGGATCGGGCTTGTCTGGACCACAAACACTGTGGACGGTGACCCTATCCGGACACGAATAAAGCAACCTGTCAATCAGAAGGTAGCCCCGCCTTAAAGCTTAATGCATTCTACCCGGGGACTCTTTGCCTTTCACGAGTCTTCTATAACTCAACACAAGTTGTTGTTGTGTTTCGGTTGCATACATCAACTGCACGGCGGCTATTTATCTGCCCGAGACAAGATTTACGGCCATTTTCCGCCTGACGGGCTGTGATCCTTCGTAATTAACGTCCGGATTAGATTGAGGATCGTAAAAAATAATGTCAGTGGCTCCTGCGGTATCTAAAGGGAATCTAAAGATGTCGTTAAAACCAAGTCGTGATAACGTTGGTCACATATTTCAATTGCTATTTGGGCTTCTCTGTGCAGGGGGAGTAGGAACGTTGAGGTTGATGACTGGATCTCGATGGAAAGTCCTGCCATCGTCTCGCTACAATGGGGAAATGCCGTGAATGACTTTTGTGCCACAGCCAGAATCCACTTTGGTCGGTTTGATGCTCGGTTTAAGATCATTACTTCCTGGGTTCATATCACTTATTTTACTGGGAAGCCTCTGTTACTTAACACAACTCACAGCTGCTAGAATCAATATCTTTAGATCAACAGCGGATCAAATGACTAAATGATGAAAAATGTTTTTTTCTGCTGCAGCAGGAAGCTGTTTTCAACAAAAACAACCTCTAAAACACCCCTGAACACAGAGATATGTTCCGTATCTTCCAGGCAGAATGTCTGGGCCATGTGGGACTTAAAATGTTTGAATATTTCGAGCGACGCCTCAGCGTGTGATCGAGACATTTAAGGCGGCAGAAAGATCACAGACTTTAAAGTTAGAAGTCTTGTCAGCGGGTTTTAAGCTCTAAAATGAAATCACGGAAAAATTCTCTGACCAGAAAACGTCGCGAAATTTACTAAATGAACATCACGCTGTGTTGAAGAGGACCTGAAACTGGAGATTGAGAACACAAAATAATGTTTACAATGTTCACCGAGGGGAATAAACCAAGAGAGAATTAGAGCCGTTTTCTCACAGACGGGACCTGAGGAGTCGCCCCCTGGTGGTCCGGAGAGAGAACGCAGGTTTTCAGGACACTCCGGCGTCACCGTCAGCGCTCAGACCCCGAGGTCTCCGCCTGACAGAAACGGCTGCCGGCGCTTCTGTCCCCATCATCAGCCGTCTCATTACCTGCCGGCATTATTCATCTACACTCGCACCTCGATACCCCCACGCCCTCACCGGCAGCACACACTTACCCCCACTGGGGGGGGGACGGCAGCTTCTGACAGGCCCTGAGTAAACGGGCACCTCGTCTTAGTGTGTGTGTGTGTGTCTGTGTGTGTGTATGTGTGTGTGTGTGTGTGTCTGTGACAAGAGCTGACAGTCCAGGAGCGCGGCCTCGTACAAGGTCAGCATCTGTGAGCGTCATCAGTGTGTGTGAGTGTGTGTGTGTGTGTGTGGTTACAAACAATATACCACCTGTGCCCCCCTGCCATGCCCGCACCCAGCAGATGCTCTGAAAGTCATATCCAGTCTTATATAAAAATATATATATATATATATATATATACATACACACACACACACACACAGTCATGAACACCATGCAGAGTTGTCAAAGTCAGCCGAGGTTAGTTTTGTTTGGAGTGTGATGAATATGATAGTCTTTTCAACGCAAAATTGTTTATTCTGGTTCTGAATGATGTATTTCAATTAAAAAATAACTTGTTGTGGCCATATGTGGTATTTTTGATATTTTATTGTATACTTTAATACACCAAACGTGTCCAGTGTATTCAAATGTGCAATATAAATGTAGAACGTGTTTCCCTGGTAAGTTTCCACCGGATCAAAGATTTCTACGCAAGGAATGATCAGAAAGTTAAAAACTGGCACTGCGATGTTTACATCAGTTGTTTTGAGTCTGCAGGCGTTTCTCTTTTCATCGACACTCATTCGTTCACATTCACTGTCACAGAAAACGTTGAAATGCAAACTCGGTTTGTCCTTTCTGGGCTACCGTAGAAAACATGGCTGCATCCGCAGAGACGGGTGATAGAGACATAATGTCAGCACCAATTAAATATAATATTAGTGTGTTTTCTCAGATGCCCTAAACGCCTCACACTGTTCCTTTAAGTAAAACGCACAATTGTCTATGAAAATGACATTGTCCTCTCGACAGAATTGAATGTTGACTCTCTCTCTGTGAGTCTTTTTTTTTTAACAACTCCTTTGTTTCCCCGGCAGGTCGGGACAAACAACAAAAAAAACGAGACACGAAAAATTGATCCCATTTTTATTAACACTTCAATAAAAGCGTCTGGTACGTCAAGACAGAATGTCTGAATTTTAAGCGGACCAAAAACTCGGCGGGAGGCGACTCTGTGGCAGCCGGAGCCGGAGGGAGGCATTATTGTTATCGACTCCCCCGGCGGCGACTCGCCTGCAATCGCCGCGTCGCCATTAGGGAGCGGCGTTCAAATTGAAAAAAAAAAAATACACAACAAACAGGATGGAATGCAGGCGGCGGGCGGCGAAGGTCTCCAGCCGGGGTCGTGTTTACGAGCGGCGTGTGTCGCCCCGCCGTGACCGCGTGATTCATCGGGCCTCGGCCCGGGAGTTTTTCTAATTCCTTTCCCCATCAGTCAAAGCGTGAGCGCTCGATAAACGGGCTGTTAATGCCGCCAGGTCACATTTACGCGGCTTTGTTGTTTCCAGCGCCGCTTGAGATTTACGTTTTTTTTCACCCTTTTTTATTTTTTTGTGGGGTTTTATTTCAGTGTTTTTATCGAGAGGCGCAGCCCGGGTGTTTATGTCCCTCCCCCGTGAAACGGGTGCCGGCGGTTAGTCGGCAGCTCGGGCCCGTGTTTGAATTATGGCCTCAAACCTCATCACAGTTCATCCCAGGGTGCGTTTCTGATTGACTTATTTAACTGACGCGTGAGCTCCTGAGCAGACAATGTCTAATGCAGTAAAACCTTTAAACCGCAACATAAGTATCGTAGCTTTGGGGTCTTTTAAAATAATGCGACGCCATTTACGGCTTGAGGAAGCTGAAGTCGACGGTCCACAGATCAAACGACGAATCGATTTATCGAGATACCAAATGCCAGATGAATCTGAACTGATTTGTTTTGCCAAATATTACTCTACACTACACTGTGGGAACCAGTGAAACCAGTGAACTACTTGGCGAAGGGAAAAAAAAGAGAAGCCAAACTAAATCAATCGACTGATTCCCACATCGAGTCAAGTGCTGGATCCTCGTCAGCAAATGTAAACCAATGCAGACACATGATGTATGTTTGATACTGATATTAAGCCTAATAAAGAAAGGTAAAGCAAAGCTGGAGTGGAGCGTGAGAATGTGAAACACCAAACTGTACGAGAGACAGAAGAAGAAAAAGAAGAAGAAGAAGAAGAAGAAGAAGAAGAAGAAGAAGAAGAAGAAGAAGAAGAAGAAGAAGCATTTTATATCAACTTACTGGCCGACTCACAAGATTATTCATTATGTCGTTTTCTTTGTATTGAGCTGCGCTCGAATGAATGAGAAGATTGTTGGAGGCGGCGAGGGATGAGATGGCCTGCGTGCGCACACAGACACACACAGACACACACGCACACACACACACACACGTCTGAGATCCATATTCATCTCGTAGTACAAACCGGGAAAGTGTTTAAATGACATCACTGTTTAATTTGCTTCAAATTTGTTTTCTCAGTCTAATCTCATGCTGACTTGACCTCACATCAATTATTCATTTAGCCGGGAAAAAAAAAAAAAAGACAAACCGCCCGAGGAGCTCAGAACCTTTAGTTCCACTTGCGGTGAGGAACGTTAGCTCCTGAAGTGACGGGTTTCTTTCCGTTCTTCGACCGTCCCGTGACCACGTGGGCATCGGCGTCTTGATGGACGCGATGCCCCCGAGCAGCGGCTCACAGGCATCACGGGCAGGAAGTCCTGACAAAAACGAATCTTTGGGTTTCACGCTAAAAAGCATTGTCGCGAGGAGGCAGATCAAAGCTTTGTGCTTCTTAAGGAAGCATTTGTCTTCAGTAAATTCTGTAGGCTTCCTCCTTTGCAAAAGCTTCTACGGGTCTGAGACAACCGGATGCCGCCTCGAATTAGAAGATATCATCGTTCCTCCAAAATTCACACTGGACCGACTTTTAGTCCAGATTTAGAGCAGATCCAGCACGCTTATTCTTATTTACTTAGTGCAGTTATACATTTTTTTCCCAGATAGTTAATTGTGTCATTTTAAGTTTAATCGTTATTTTGATAGAAAACATAATCTTTGCATTTCTTCCAAAAAAGGACTAATTTAAGGAAATTACAGGTTTGTGACCGGCATCTAATACGAGTGCATTGTGGTTTTTAAGGTTTTTATTTATTTATTATCTTAATTAAATCCCCACACAGCCCTGATTCCGTTTGACACAACGAGCGACGTTGTGGATCCATTTGCTGTTTTTAGAAACACATCTTGTGCGTCTTCACATAAGAGGTTCGATGGAAGGAGCTCCGAGCGTTTTCAAACTTAAAATCTCTTTAACATGGAGACGTAACAAAGGAACCTTTGCTGACGTTTATGTGCTGTTTGAATCTGAAAGGTGTGAATAATTAATGTTGACAGGTGAGCCGTCGCTGAGAAGTGAACAAAGGAGAGAAGTGTGAATAAACACTTTAACGTCCCGGCGTCGGATGTCTGCCCATCACTTTAAACACGATTCTTTCAGCTCGCTCCGTTTGGATCCCGAGCCGCGTGAACAAAGGAAAAAGCGCCCGAACTCGGGAGGAACAGGGAGGAAAAAGAGCAATCTTCCCGTCAGTCAGGCTCGGTTTCTGCAGGCGGGCGAGCGTTTTGCGTTCAAACGGCGAGCCGGCGAGGACGGAGCCTCCCACCGCGAGGGAACCCAAGATGGCGTCGGACAGTGGGCGCCAACGGATGCTCGCTGGGTATTCGGGGGCCTTTTTCCTCGGCAGCAAATTACGGCGAGAAGTTCAGAGAGCTTTCCTCGTCCCCCCCCGCGGACGGAATATGAGAGCGCTGACAGGTCGGCCCGGGACGCCGCTCCGGTCTCGGGTTGTTTACAAGCCTCCGGTCGGCTCGTAATTGGGCGGAAATACCGATGTAGCAACTGAACCAAAACTCAGAAGATGCAACAAAAAGAGGAGATCGTCCTTCAGCGAGCGTGTGGTCCTCGCGGAGATGATGGCAAGAGAAGCAGAAGCCGCCGTCATTGCAAACGTTAGGATTCGGAGTTCGGGGAACGAGGTTTTTTTCAACCACGTGACGCGTCTTCCGCAGGTGAAGTGACGCAGGGAAAGAAAAGTGCTGCATGTGTACGTGCACGTGCTGTCGATACCTCTCTGTGAGTGTGTGTGTGTGTGTGTGTGTGTCTGTGCGTAGGGGTGTGACAGGGCAGCATATGGCCGGCCCTGCATGTGGTGAAATATTAAAAAGCAGTGTCAGCAAGAAGGCCACTGTGTGTTTGAGTGAGTGTGTGAGTGTGTTTCCATGGGGAGTAGAAATCTGCCGGACATGGACAACTGGGAATGACAAGCTCCAACTGTGGCATGCACACACACACACACACACGCACACACACACACACACACACACACACACACACACACACACACACACACACACACACTCTAACGGCTCTGCCAACTTGTCCAGTTGGCCTTATCTGCTGGTTAGAATAAATGCCATCTCTTTCTCTCTCTCTCTCTCTCTCTCTCTCTCTCTCTCTCTCTCTCTCTGTCACACACCTTTTCTCACGTGTCAGATCTGCATGAACTCACACTTAGCACATTGTATCAGAAAGTCTTCATCACAGTGAAACCATTCAGTATGCATCAGCAGGCGTGTGTGTGTGTGTGTGTGTGTGTGTGTGTGTGTAAGAAGAGAGACGGCCGTCCTCTTAACGTTTCCTTTGCCTCCCCCTCTCCTCCCCTCTGAATCACGCACTCCTACCTTGAAGTGGATATTTAAAGGTCTGTTCTTACGGGATCATCCCGGGGTCGAAGTTACCGCGTCGTCACCGTTCCGTGGCTATTTTGAGGAGATGTCGTTTTTTTTCCAACCGAATTGCAGCCCTCGCCTCTTTTCGCTCATAATGCTCGATTCTGAAGGTTGTCCCACTCATCTACTTCTATTTTTAGCTGTTTATGTTTTGGACTTGTGGAGGCCACTACTTCCTGTGAGCAGGAGTATAAAATAAAGTCCTTGAACTGTTTAAAACAATAAAGACGAATGAAGATTTGGATTAATATTCATTTATTTGGCCACACTAACTTAAGACACTTATGAATACACCACAAATTGTCGGGCGAGCGTCCTCGGATGGTATTTTCCACAGAATTTGGATTTTAAAACTCGTGTACAAGTGGAAATACAGGCCTGGAGGTCTGACGGTCAAAGCGAACCGCCCTCAGGGGACTGTGAATATTCAGAGCAAATTTAATGGCAATCTGTTGGACCAGAAAGGCCCCCGACAGACGGGCCGAGCGACTGGCGGTGACATCTGGTAGCAGGACAGCGGAAACATGCCGAAAGCGAGGAGAGACGACGCGGGAGAGAATCTGGCCGCGTGCACGTGATGTAAAGTCCTCCACGACTCAAAGGGTTTCGTGCACGGTCATCGGAAGCGTCCCGAATCCTCCGCGGTTCGAAGCCCACTGAGGCCTGGTGGCGAGGAGGGAGGAGGGGGGTGGGGGGGTGGGGGGGGTAGCGAACCAATTAGCTCGGCACCTTCCAAGGAAAGGGAAAATGTCACAGCGCGTGGTATCGATCGTTTTAATAGACTTCCTGGTTTGCGGGTTGCGGGCAAACCTCGTAGGTTAAAGCCCCGCCCACACGCGAGTGACAGTAAAAAGCATCAATCACAAGCTTTAACTAGAGATGATCGATGGGTTTCGCTGTGGGGAACTCATCATTTCTCGCACCATGTGTCAACGGAAAGCTCGATATTTGATGCTTTTGGGGCTCTTTATTATTTGGATGACCAGAAGGCTACGAGCTTAAAACGCAAACTGTTTGTAGGGTTTATGTTCAAACTAGGAGCAACAGTTGTGATTGACAGCTGCTACCAGAGCGTCTCTAAGCCGCTCATCCGCTCTCCAAATATGCCATTTCTCTTCGACTGTAACAAGTTGAAAAGCAACATGATGCGGTGGGACATTCAACCGCTATTTGCTGTTAGGGATGTTTGTTAATAATGAATAATTAATACTCTTCTTCAGAAGGGATTCAAAGTTGCAAGTGACTCCGCCTCCCTTCCGGAACCGGCACAAACGCAGAAGTAAAACCGTGTCGTTGGTCGTCGCTCGTGGTCAGAGACTCTACCGGTAATCACTTCCGGTCCCTGCGCAGGAAGCAGCAGCTGCTGAACTCGTCCTTGTGACTCCGTGAGCATGTTTACCGACGGCAGCCGCCTCTTGTTTTCTCTCTAATGGCCGCGATAACTCACGTGCACACGCGCGGGGCTTAATGGCTTTTTATAACGAATGGCCCGGGACGGCGGGCTAAATGGTGGTTGCCATGGCGACAGGGTCAATCGATCAGAGAGCATTGACTGGTCATCGATAGGTTCCAGACGGCAGGCGGGGGGAATAGAGAGCGAGGAGTTGTGTGTGTGAAGGCGTATAGTGTGTGAACATGTAGTGCGTCTTTTGAACAGATATTACACATTCCTCCGCAGCAGTTTGGATATTTGCTGTATTAGATTCACTCGTCATGGCGTCAAATGATGAAATTAAAATTATTATTTAAAAAAATGATCAGAAACATCTTATAATGTAGGAAATGTTTCAGTGAATCTGCCTCAAAAGCCATGAAAAAACAAACGTATTCAAAAGCGTCCTTTGATGAAGCCTCCACTTTGTCTCTTCGTGGGGGTGAGTGGGTGAACTCACAGAACAGAACTATTTCCAGCCTCCTCCGAGTCGCAAATTAAATGAAAAAGTCAACCTCTGCATCTCTTAGTCTGTTAAATGTCAATCTGTAAAAGTTCACTGTGTTCCAGGAGTTACTCCGTCGCGCTGTAATTAACTTTTTGACGTTCTTACCCTGGAAAAAGAAAAAAAACATCAGAAACCATTAGCCGAACCTTTTGTGTTTTCCATTGTTACTGACGCATACAAACCATTTATAAAGCTTCACGGCGGTTTGTCGAAGGGTTTGAAGACTGACTTAATGGTTTCCACCACTTCTATCAGCGGTTTGGTTTGTAATGGTTTCCATTACAGGCCGCGTTGGTTACTAATGGTTGTGATTATTACAGATTACCACAGACGAGCCATTATGCTGCAGTTCTTCAGAGGCCTTCACAAGTAGATACAGGCCGTTAAAACCAAGTTACGACCTGCTTTGTTTATTCCCTCTTAACTTGGACATGTCCTACAATTTAAGGAAAGACTTCAAATATTTGTTCAAAAGATTAATTATCAGCTTTTTTTCAGCAGGTTTAACCAGAAGCCAGGAGGTACTTCAGAACTATCTATTTAATTGTATTTATTTATTTAAACAGAGGTGATAGTAATTGGCCAAAAAAAGCTCCAAAACTGCAGAATTGTGCTTTAATTTCCTGACTGTGATAACCTTGTTTCAGGTGAATAAAACATAAATATCTGATTGGTGTCATGTCTATTATAAGTATTATGCTCAGCTTGTGAGAGAGTAGGATATCTTTCTGTGAGACATTTATATTTCACACTCTTGGGCCGACACTTTTATTTGTGTTATCAGTAACATCGATCTACCGCCAACAAGTAATTAAGGAAATTTTATTTAGTTATTGTATGATGCAGCACAAAACCAAATGTAAAATGTGAGAACTCGATAACACACTAACGAATGAAGTCAGCAGTGAAACTTCACAAGAAATCCAAATGTCTATTAAAGCCCTTGAAGTACAAAAGTATTTTCTGCATAGTAGAACAAAGAGAGGAGAACAAATGCAACGTTTTTAGAGCTTATTCTTAAATGTTTTAATTCTCATTTTGTCGTTGGCCGTCGGTGCTTTTTAATACATATTTTTATATAACATTTTATTTATACATACTTTATTTTACTAATCATATGTCAACCAAACCTACCAATTATTTTACCTTTATTTACCGTTATTCTCTATTTGTATTCATTTTTTGATTGAGAGTGATGCATAAAGGTTCAATTCCACGCACTTGGGCAAGAAAGCTAATTCTGATGTTCAGCTGGTATAATTAAAGCCTTCCCTTCCCTACATAGATAATTATTCACAGAGCAATGAAAGAAATATTAACAGATAAGGTAAAAAACAGTCACTCTCACATTTCGTCAAAGGCCCTGCAGCACTTGCAGATTTGGATAAACTGTAGCTCACCACAACATAACTGTGATATAATCAGAAAAACCTCATTTTACTGCAGCAGGATCCGACAGTCTGCTATACGCTCCTCAACGTAGCTTTTGTAGCAACTAGCTTTGCGTTTTTATATCTGTAACGTCATCCGGAGCAATAGTAAAAATGGCAAAGGAATTAGACCCATGCATCAGTGAATTAGGTCGATGGGAAGCTTTTGCGGCGTTCTGGTCCTCCTCAAATAGAGCACCCGAGCATCGATCCGCCATCAGGTTCTGCTCATCAGCTGTATTTCTTTTGGCAGCAGAGCAGCTGCTGGTTTGATTATTGCAGGTAGCAGAGAGTCTGTTGACTGTGGATCTGACTGGCTACTTGCCGCAGACTCTTTGCTACCTGCCGCCGATTCTCAGCTTCCTGCCACAGACGCTCTGCTACAGACGCTGTGCTACCTGCCGCAGACTCTCAGCTACCTGCAACAGACTCTCAGCTACCTGCTACAGACTCTCAGCTACCTGCTACAGACTCTCTGCTACCTGCAACAGACTCTCAGCTACCCGCCACAGACGCTCTGCTATCTGCCGCAGACTCTCAGCTACCTGTCGCAGATTCTCAGCTACCTGCTACAGACTCTCTGCTACCTGCAACAGACTCTCTGCTACCTGCTAAAGACTCTCAGCTACCTGCAACAGACTCTCTGCTACCTGCCACAGACTCTCAACTACCTGCTACAGACTCTCTGCTACCTGCCACAGACTCTCAGCTACCTGCTACAGACTCTCTGCTACCTGCAACAGACTCTCTGCTACCTGCTAAAGACTCTCAGCTACCTGCAACAGACTCTCTGCTACCTGCTAAAGACTCTCAGCTACCTGCAACAGACTCTCTGCTACCTGCTACAGACTCTCAGCTACCTGCAACAGACTCTCTGCTACCTGCCACAGACTCTCAACTACCTGCTACAGACTCTCTGCTACCTGCTACAGACTCTCAGCTACCTGCAACAGACTCTCAACTACCTGCTACAGACTCTCAGCTACCTGCAACAGACTCTCTGCTACCTGCCACAGACTCTCTGCTACCTGCCACAGACTCTCAACTACCTGCTACAGACTCTCTGCTACCTGCCACAGACTCTCAACTACCTGCTACAGACTCTCTGCTACCTGCTACAGACTCTCAGCTACCTGCAACAGACTCTCTGCTACCTGCTACAGACTCTCAGCTACCTGCAACAGACTCTCTGCTACCTGCTACAGACTCTCAGCTACCTGCAACAGACTCTCTGCTACCTGCCACAGACTCTCAACTACCTGCTACAGACTCTCTGCTACCTGCCACAGACTCTCAGCTACCTGCCACAGACTCTCTGCTACCTGCCACAGACTCTCAGCTACCTGCCACAGACTCTCTGCTACCTGCCGCAGAGGCTGTGTGATCTGCCGCAGACTTTCTTCTTCCTGCTGAAGACTCCATACTGTCTGCAGCTCCCTGAATGAAAAAAAGAAACTTGAATGTCAAGACACCACATCAAAGAGATGTTTGAAAGTCATCACTCTCACAATAATTGGCATCTGCCACATTTTGAAAAGAGACACAGACGAGCGGATGTTCAACGCGGTCAACTTGTTGTCTGTCAAAGTGTCGAGTCTCGTTTGCCTCTGGCCGGTCCTATAATAAATAATTTCTAATTGTCTGTTTAAGTGCTTTTTTTTTACAGCTGCTCGGATACCTTTTTTCTTTCTTTCCACACGTCACAGTCTTTTAATAACAGTCATACATTTTAATTCATGTCTGCTGAAGCCAACGTTTGGTCATTCCTTTTGGCGTGTGAAGTATAAATTATATCTACATCTGTGCCTACACCACATTGCCCATTGGGTTTGCCAGCAAGAAATAACACTAACCGCGCAAGCAAAGAATGTAAATTTAACCACAAATGAGACGGCGTGTTTTCAGCTCATCTGTAAACATAAATGTACTTATCGTCCGGACGTCGTCAGATCATTGCAGCCGGGGGATATTTTCTTTTTTCCCTTTTCTATCTCTCTCTCTTGTCAACCATGAGATTACCTGAAGGGACAGTGAGCTATCAGTGCAACACACACACACACACACACACACACTCACATATGGGCGGGACTACACATGTACACACACACACACACACACACAGGCAGTTGTTGCCCGTCAGCAGGAACAGTTAGTTGAATACTTTTTGATGGAATGGCCATCTCACAGTGTGTGTGTGTGTGTGTGTGTGTGTGTGTGTGTGTGTGTGTGTGCTCACCCCCATGCAGAGCTTTGGGAATAAGACACTATTACGTGAGAGAGTCTATGAGAAACTCTGTAAATATTGACAGAGCGAGCAGGAGCAAGCGAGATGAGGCGTGGATATGAACCCAGAGGGGGTTGGGGGTTGATAATTTAATGGTTTCACTGGAAGAGAAGATTGGATCGAGAGGAGAGTCGGCTGGGAGGAGATCGGAGGAGGAGAGCCACGGGGGTGGGATTTGAACCCTCGCTGTTGCCATGGCAGCTTTTTGGGCTGTAAAATGAGTCGAGCAAAGAAAGCGAACACAAAAGGAAAGACCGTTAACAAAAATATTTACGTTTTCTTAATTTTTAATCGGCTTTTGTTACGAGTCAACAGCTCGGAGGGCTGCTGCAGCGGGACGTTTGTGTGAACGAAGAAATGCTGAAATGTTTTAGATTAAATCCTGCAGTGCAAATACACACGTGTGAGTAGCAGAGAAGAAGAGAAGAAGAAGAGAAGAAGCAGAAACAAAAGTTTTCCCCTTGATTTAACAATGTGGCACAAAAGGAAATGTATCTTATCTTGAATAAAGTTTCTGTATAATCAGTATTTGACTCTACTATGTAACCTGGTCATGTACATAGAGATTCCATATGAGAAGGTTCCACTCCATCCGCCTCGCTAGCATGAATGTTCCTCAAATCTGCCTCTGTGGTGTTTTTTTCAGGCCCGTTTGTCAGCGTCCAAAGCTTTTAAAACCATTTTGCCAGAAAGACACCTCATCTGAGGCGTGTTTCATTTACTTTCACTCCCCTGCACCTTTTTTATACAGAATAATTATCTGTCGTACAAAGAGGCGAAACGCACGTGGGAAGTCCATCAGCTGTGTGTTTTTAACGATTGGCTTCCCGGCGCTCGGTTCCCACCCACCAGTCAGCGGGGCCCGTCTGGGTGTCGTTCCACATCAGCGGCTCCTCCACTAATGAGCCGCCGCTGCGATCGCCACCCGAAGGAGGAGGCTGGAGAAGGAGTAATTCGGAGCCGGGTGGTCGATTTCAGAGACTCCGCTCTGACACCGCGACGGTGTCTGAAATGTTTGGATGAGAGAGGTGGTTTCTTTTTTTTAATGTCGCAGGCTCGGAGGACGTCCGCTGTGACCAGTCAGCTTTTTTTTTTGCTGAAAGTGCTGAGATCGCACAGAAGTAAAAGGGCCTTGTTACATATCCTTATGTTCTAATTGACTCTTAGGGGACCATCATTTACTGGAAGAACATCATGCTGTATTGAGGAAAATCTCCAGATTGAGACCATAAACTCATGTTTATAATGTCTACGGGGGGAATAAATCAGGAGAGAAGTAGATTCATCTTCTACAGACTCCAGAGGAGTCGCCCCCTGGTGGTCACTACAGAGAAGTAGCGTTATTCTCCCATAGACTTCTATACAATCAGGCAACTCATTTTTAATTTGTGGCCAGAGTGGGAAACCGTTTGCAGATACCTCTGCTCTTTTTGATACATAAATATGTATATTTGGTCTCCTCTCACTGGACGTCAGCAAAGTATCGCCCCCAAAAGTCGCGTTAGACGAAGCTGACTCATCCGCACGCGGCCGACATGTGCACCAACTACGCTGTGTGAGGGAAGAATTGAGAGACTCTCCTTTTCGAGTCTGTGAATTCTTGTGTTTTTTGTTCCCATCGCGACGATAAAAACAGAGGAAAAGGTGCATTTTTCGGACTCGTGTCCTTTCGTGTCAGATTAAAAACATACACTCTTGTTTATGTGTGTTTTCCCTGCTTAGCATTCTGGTGCTGGGCGCACATATCTCTGTGGTCACACAACGACGGCAATGAAAGAGGCCTCGGTGGAAGTGTGATGGAATCAACGTGGATGATTTGTCATTTTGGTTGGTAGGTACACCGCAGGCGGCTGCCAAACAAGCCGCTGATAACGGTTGCCATGGCAAAAGCTTTGGTTTGGTGCACGCGAGGCAGAGATCTGATGCGTCGCCACTCCGGGTCGGGCTCCTTTTTTCATGTTCTGCAAATTCAAGCACGCGCAAAGAAAGGGATAACCAGGCGCCATCGCTCATGTTGCTCCGGGTTCCTCGGCAGAAAGCCATCGTTCTCTGTCACCTGGCCGCTTTGACGGCGGGAGATGGTAAACTGTGAGCTCGCTGTAAATCCATAACGCCGTGTCTTCCTGTATCTACCCCTTTTGAAACGTTGACGCGCTCTGCGGTAACAGAAACCAGGCTTTTCTCCCCCCCTCTTCTACTTCTCCCAGAGTACTCGGGAGTTCTGCAGCAGGATGAGAGCCTCGCTGCTCTTTTTGTTTTTCTTGTCAGGAAAGGGGAGACACAACTTGTGTTTGTTTTGTTCTGGCGTTGAAGGCGACTTGTCAGCGGAGAAGTTCGGGAAAGCTCTTTGATGCACTTCTCTCCGAATGGTTGTCGCCTGTTTTTAAATAGTGAGTTAGAATATAATCTTTTTGGTGGCTTAGTATTTGGATTACGCCACTGAAATAACACAAAATAACATATAATAATTTTCTGTTCATCTACTGATGAATTACTAAAATATCAGTTGGTGCAACGGAGAAGCTCGGTGTTTGTATTTTGGAAGTATAATATTAGATAACCTTTTCACAATTTAATTTTGTGTTAACATAAATGTATGACATATTTGATAGAAATGACACCAAACTGCATAATTGCAAAAGAGGGTTAAAGGTCCTGTATAAATCTTTTTTATCCATTGAAACCAAAAACGTTAAGTCGAGCTCTGAACTTTCCCGGCTAAACCGCTGTAATTACAAATAATGCCTGTAAAATAGCACTCAGCAAATACAAACAACGCATCCCTTCTAAAGACACAAGTGGCAAAAGGAAATTACAAGACGCAATAAAAATCATTTCTTGGCTCATTAGCCATTGACTGCTATCTCCTCGAGTACAACATCAGCGTTCAAGAGAGGCTTCCAACAGACGGGGAGCCGTGCAACAACAATTGGCAACACTTAAACCTAGCCATATTGTCGCCATGACAACACTGAAACAATGCCGGGTTAGGGTTCAGGGGGCTACGAGGCTGAAGTAGACCTCCGCCTGTGCTCCAACATGCGAAGGGGTTCGTCCTCGGCCCGTTTCATGGGAATCGGTCCTGCAGTTTCTCCATAACAGACGGGAAAAAACAAACATCACCTTCTTGGAGTGGGGAAGAAAAACACGGAAGCTATAGGACATGATGGACCCGTCACCATAAATAGCATTTTACATAAATGATGGAGGGTAATTATGTATTCGCTGGGTAATTATACAGCATGATAAATCAGGGGTCCATACGAGCGGCCGGTGCAAAGGGCGAGTGTCCAGCTTTCCCGCTGATGAAAGCACAAAGCTGCATAAACTTCTCGGAGTAAGTTGTCGGATGTTGCAGAGCTCATACATTATTCCCGTGGCTGTGAAACGGCACGGAGAGCAAACGCCGGGGTAATAGCAGGTTGTGCACACAGTGTTAAAGCAAAGTGAGACTCCGCAATTACTGCCTCAATGGCGCGGAACAGCAGGGGAGCACCGCTACGGGGGAGGAGGGGGGGGGGAGGGGGAGGGGGTGGACACAATAACACGAATACCCCTCCATTCCGTGAATGCAACAATGCGACAGCTGTGCAGCAAAGCTAAGGCCGAAACGCTGCGGCTCGGCTCGGGCCGAGGTGACGGAAAGGAGAGACTCGCGAGGCCGTGCAGCTGTCGTTATGTTCACACACACACACACACACACACACACACACACACACACACACACACACACACACGCTGCATTAAGACGTAAACATCCAACACATGGGGAACTTTATTGATGCAACGGATGGAAGAACCAGACGGTTGCTTGACTGCACTGTGACCCACAGGTCACGTCTCACCAGCAGAACACACCAAATGTCCCTTTTGATGAGCTGCCTCAGTTTGCAGTCGCTGCGGCGCTTATTTTTTCATCAACGTGTCAGACGTCGTTTTATTCTTGTCGCTGCAGGTTTTTTTAATTAAAAGCCGCATGGAGGATTTTAACTTTAACATTAGAGGTGCAGTTACTCAAACATGTTCGGTCTCCGTTTCCAATTAAAATGAAGAGGGACAACATCTCCACTATAGATAAATCCTCACTCAAAAACAGTTGTGAACATGAATAAGACAAAGGAGTTCCTCCCCTTCCACATGGTGCCTTTTTCAAAAAAGGAGACAGATCTCCCTCGGCGGTGATCCAGGAATCCAACGAAGAAAAGCGCAGCGCAATCGTTGTTGGGCGCGGCCACTCGAATCAAAGTCACTCAGCATGAAGTTGACAAAAAGAAAAATGTTGCAGATTTAAATATCTCTTTGCTCCGGGCGAACCTGTTTTGGTGAATCTTCTTATCCTCCGACCAACGCAACTCTACAGCTAGCGGAGTGGAGAGCGGCCTCCTCACCCCGAGTCATTACCGCAGCCATTTTATTCATTTTATTCATTGAGTTGTCATCCAGTGTGTTCACGGCTGAGTGCGACTCCTGTGCCCCGTGGGCCACTCTGAGGTGAGTAGTGGGAGCTCCGGATTACGGATGAGGTGATTCGTTCCTGGGCGCTCAAGTTGAAGAAAAAAAATAAAGGTTTTTCTTTAACAAGAAGTGAGCAGACCGCCGCGAAGAACGCAGAGATAGCCGAGAGCAGAGCTTTTTCGACATAAAGAAATACAAATGATGATTAGCTGAATGTGGAAAGACTGAACGTGTGCTACGAAAGTGCCTCCCTTCATTAAAAAGAAGTTTGAACATCTTCCGCATTAAAAAAAGAAAACATGATGTTATTTTGTGCCTGAAGTGTCTCCACTGACCACCAGGGGGCGACTCCTCTGGTTCCCATAGAAGCTGCCTTGTGATTGGCAGGTCGCGACCACCACCGTCACACCCGCCTGCAAAATGGAACTCACACTGATTTGGGCCTTTGGTTCTGGAGGCGGGAGACGGAGTCCAGCGGAGTCTGCTGGAGTTTGGAGAGAGGAGCACAAAGCAAACGCCATGTTTTCCTTTCCGCCCTTCAATCGGCTCCCGTTACCGACCGTCGGCCGCAATAAATCCCTCCCTGCTCGTGTTGCGGCATCCCGCCGCTCGCGAGGGCTAAATTCCGAAGTGCACTCGGAGGGGAGTTTGAGTTCAATGAAAACACGACTTCTCAAATGTGCAAGACGAGGGTTTATTAAAGGACGACTGCATGTTTGTGTTTATTCCAGCGCATTGTGATTCTGTGTTTTCCCGATTAAAGCGGTGAAATTTAGGGGTTTTGAAATATCTTCCTTGTTTTTAATTGCCCCTTTTTACGTAACTTCCCTGTAGATCAAAGCACATTTATGCAATTCCCATTTCCTCTCCTCCCTGCTTTTGCAAACCAGAAGCCGAGTCTGAGTGCTCGCTGGAGCTAAAGACTCGGCGCTAAAACTCGGGGAAAACAAAGTCTGCTTACTTTAATCTAAAAATAGCAAAAAGCAGCAGCAGCAGGTTGGACTAACATCTTGTCTCTTCAAAGTTGCGCCGCTTGTTTATAAATCTTTCGAAAGTTTAATTAATGCGTGTGAAATACCGAGATGCATCTGTCTTTACCAACACTTACTATACAACTATTAGAACAATACGAGTATTTATTATTTTTTATTTGCTAATGCTAACATTACACAGCGGCTTTTCTTCATGTTCGATGACCAAAACTGTAAAAATGGGGCCTGAAACTGCTTTAAAATGTTTTTTTCTTGCTTTCTGTCAGACTTTGATCGCTATATTTTTCACAATAATTACAGAATAATTAGCAAGTTAATGAACGCAAGAACTTTTTAAGTGATAATAAAAAACTTTTGGCTAATTGAAGAAAAGGGATCTCACCATCCGATTGTTGTCTCTGTATCCGCTTCCACCTCCTTCGCCACGCGGGTCTCGAACGCGTCCGCTTGGCGCCGTATCGGTCGGCGTGCTCCTCGACGGCGAAGCGCAAACAGACCTCAGATCAGCGTTGCAGCTTCTTCCACCACGTGGCCACGACAACCTCGTATGCAGGATTACCCCAGGTGGAATCGCCACGTAATTTGTGTTGACACTGTAGTTTACATTATCTGACCTCCTCAGCCAACGGACTCTGCTGAATGTGTGTTACAAAGTGTGTGTGTGTGTGTGTGTGTGTGTGCGTGTGTGTGTGTCTAAAGTGGCTGGCAGCCTTTGTCCCTCAGCACTCAGACTTCCTGATTGCTGTTATTTGGTCAGCCATGGCACCCGCTCGCTGCAATTTAAAAGACGCAAGAGGTTGTGTGCGTGTCCGCGTGCGAGCCTGCGTGCGTGTGCGTGCGTGCGTGCGTGTGTGTGTGTGTTTGAGGAGGCGAGCAAGAAGAAGAAGAAGAAGAGTGAGGCGGGAAAGAAGTGGAGAAGAGGGTGGCAATTTGGAGTAAGCACAAGTGTGAGTCTCCAAATGTGTGTGTGTGTAGTCGGTTCAAGCAGCAATTTGAGGTAAGCAAGTGTGTGCAAGTGTGTGCGTGTGCGTGCGCGTGTTTGTGTGTGTCGACAGCTCCAGCAGCTTTTCGAGTGGCTACTTTGATGTCTGACCCACTTTGGCTGTTGCCGAGTATAAAGCTATTTATTTAGTGTTGAGTGTGTGTGTGTAGGTGCGTGTGTGTGCGTTTGTGTGTGTGTGTGTGTGTGTGTGTGTAAGGCTATTTATCTGGCAGTGGACTGGGAGAGTTTCGCTGTGTGTGCTGTTGGACCCGTCAACGTCTGCAGTGGGAGACAGCTGAACATCTCCTCCTCCTCCTCCTCGGCCATTTTCTTCTTCTTCGAGCTCCTTCCTCCCCCCTGTGACACCCCTCTCCTCCTCCTCCTCCTCCTCCTCCTCGGCCTCGTATGTACTGTGTTCTCCCCTTCATGCCTCACGCGTCTCCCTCCGTCCGTCTTCCACGCGCCATCAGCGGCCTCTGATTCGGTGCTTAGTTGCGGCTCTGATTGGCTGAATCTAGTTGGAAGCTGTTGCAAAGCACCAGATAAATCTCTTCTTCTTCTTCTTTTTTTTCTCCCCGCCAGACTTCACCGAGAGATCCGATGTGACCGGAAATAAACAAGTTCAGAAGTGCGATCCCTGATAGAAGAGACGAGTGCACAGCCGACCAGAGCAGAACGGGTGATGACGAATAGAAATGTATTATTTCTATTGACTCTTCTCTCCTGTAGAAGAACGAGAAAATACCTCCGCGCATTCTAAACACCAGCATTGACGCAGAGTGTGTTCGTTTTATTCTGCGAATCCATAATTGCGATCACAATAAACATTGTGGTTACTTGTGCGAGTGAACGCGCCACTTTAAAGAACCCAAACACTCCAATAATCTCCAGCTCACAAATATACAGTTGTGGTTTTCTCTTAATTCCCCAAAACGGCTTAACTCATGTCATTATCAGCCATTGCTGCTCAAACAGGAGTAAGTGGATCTCCAGTGAGTATTTCAGTGGGTGTGGGATTGATTCAAAATAAACAGTGTCTGTGTGTGTGTGTGTGTGTGTGTGTGTGTGTGTGTGTGTGTGTGTGTTGATGGTAATGAAGGAACATGTCACCCGCTGCACCAGTGTGACTCACTAATGTGTTTCCGGGCAACAATGGAGCTCCGTGACATCGGGGGAATTTGAGAGCAAAGACGAGACTTTAAAACGGGATCAACTCGATGACTTAATGTCCGTTCGTTCCATTTTAACGCTGCATTTGGTCTTGTTTTTGTCGTCTCCTTCCGTCCTCGGTTCGAATCCAGCGCTATTTTCGTTTCCTCCCTTTTGTATGTTCCATCCCGATTGTTCAGGTCGTGCTGACTAGGCCCAATTTCCCCTCAAATCTGTCTTCGGGGTGGCGTGTTTCATTTGTCAAAACCTAAAACCTAAAACATATTCAATGAACAACGACACAAAACCAAAGGAAGAGACGCTGAAACCAGCGACCTTTGAATAAGCGACAGTTGAATAATGTATCAAGCCAATTAATCACGTTTTTATTTAATCCAGATAGAGTCAGATGACTTCAGTCAGCATTAATCCACTTGAGACACTGTATCTGCACACGCGTCGACCCCGTGAATGCAGCCGCGGGCCCCGTTTCCCCTCCCTGTGACGAGGCGTGAAGCGACGGGGGCCCTCGAGAGGCGAGACGAGAAGCCTCCCAACATGCCGGCTTTGTGAAAATGTATTTCCTAAACAAAAGCTGTGAGTGGCTCTATTTTCCCCCTTTTGTAACAGACGAGACCTCCCAGCGAAGATCTTCCCTTCGGGCGCATTGAAGTTTAAATGAACATTCACGCGGTCGCAGGTGTGCGTTTGTCGGGCGTTTCGCAGCGGCTTCGTCGGGGGCCAATCGGGGGCCGTTTTAGGAGTCGTCGTTAGCATCGCGGGACAGATGTCACACTCGCCGACGCTTCTTGGGAGCACAGATCTATTCCCGACTATCCGGGACGTCGTCTCGTCGGCTGGGATGTCACAGTCCAGTCACTGTGAATTACTGCTTCCCCTCCGGAGTGGCTTCCGGCCCCCACACATGTTGTGTGAGGTCGCCAGTGTCAGTCGAACATAAAGATCGTGTTTTCGGTGGGACAGGAACCGTCTCCCGGGGTGACGTCTCGAAGTGCTTCGTTTAACCTTGTTAACCGGCCGTCAGCCGGGTGACCCGGAGATGAGGCCGTTGGTGCGAAACGGGCCTCAAACATTCACCTTCATTGGCCGCCTGCTGAACAGTCTCCACTGAGCCCATCTGCCATCCTGAGCACCTTAAAACTACAAACTCCAGCTGCCGCCGCTTGAACCCGGTGCCGCCGCAGAGCGCCTGGTGATCCTGCAGGATTGAGAGGAAAATAACACGTCTGGTCTCTGATGGTCTCGTTTCATTCTCTCCTGTTTTCATCACTGGCAATATTTGCATTTGGTGGGTTCAGTGGAAGTAAAATAGCAGTAAAGTAGCATAAAGATGGAAGAAGTCTGCAGTAGTTTCCTTCCTCCACTGCTCATCTTGTTGGTGTAAATCTGTGACTACCGGTTTTGTCACATTCCCCAAAACCAACCTACGACAATTGGTCATCATTACTGTAAAATATCAACCTTTATCACAGAAAAACAGCAATCCTTTTCTCCAAAAAAGAAAAGGGGCTGCTGTAGAAAAGGAAGCGCAGGTTTCAAGGCCGCTTCATCCGAATGAGGTTTCTCAGCACACGCGGCCTTTAGTTAAATCGATAGCGACGGAACGCAGAGAGGAGAAAATCGCTGGCAGCACTTTAGAGGCCGGCAACAGTAACCGAGGGACTCCGCCTGCGTCGCCTCGCCGCCGTTCTCGCGAAGCCCTCCAGCGAACGTCGTTCGGGAGATTGACAAAAACCGGCACATAAATGTCACGTCAGGCGAGGAGCTCTGGAACGGATCAGCTTCGCTCGGCTCTGTCCGGTTCAGAACTCTTGCTGTTGTTCTTGATTGAGGTTTGAGATGGTTCGTACGGGGAGAAGTGATATCGCATCTTGCACATTTATTTGCATTTGAATGACTTTTTTAGCACAAAAAGCAATATATGTTTTTGCATAGGCTTTCTAACATGTATAGGGAAGAAGTCATTACTCATTCCGTGTAATAAAGATGCTATATTGGCGTTTTGATGTAAGCCTTCCCTTCATGCCGAGCTGTAATAAGGTCAGAATGAAATTGTTATTTCACGGCGTTGGAGTCTGGGTCCCGAACGATGAGGCGCTACGAGATAAGCTAAGCTCGTCCTCCTCGTGGGGCGACGCTAACGCAGCCGGACTCTGTTCGTATCAGCGATGCTTGGCGCTCAAACATGGTCACCGTCGCTGTTTCCCTGAAGTTGAATTTTTAATGATAAGATATTGACCGGAGAATTGTTTTTTTTATCACCGATCCTCCAAATCCCGCTGTTACAAAAACAATACCAGATGTTGTGAATACATTTATGTCTGACTGTAATCACACCGACCTTCTCTTCTGAAGGCCATTCCCAGAGCAATACAATATTTTTTTGTATTTATCTATTCAAGAAGATAAACCCAACCTTCTGGTTTCTTCCTCAGTCAGACATCGACTAGTCAATCAAGGCCAAATAAAGATCCTGCAACCAAATTTTGCAGCTCAATATCAAATCCATCTCCGCGCCCAAAAACTCTCTCCACTCTCTAGTTTTTTGACTCCTCGCGGAGAAGAAAGTGGACGGTCAGCGATCGGGTTACCGAGCGCGGGGATGCGGCTTCCTCCTGCCCTGCGTGGCGTTCCCCCTCACGTCGCCCCAGCTCGCACGCGCCGCCGCCGCCGCGCTAATTGGTCTTGTGTGGTGTGCGACGACGAATCGCTCGAGGAACTTGCCAGACAACCTTTTTTCTTTCTCCTAAAACCCCCCCAAAAAAGCGACAACAGAAAGACGCGGTGGGCGAGGAAGTGGGACGTAAACGAGCAGAAAAAGAGGGGAACTTTTTTCAGCTCCTTAGCACTAAAACACCCGGCAGCTTTGAAATGGTGTTGACGGCGTGGCGGGAAAAAAGGCCCATCAGAGATCCCACCGACGCAGACGACTCCAACGTGCCTCTGATGCTCCTCTGGCAGCCGTGACCCATTTCTGCACGGCAGCAGGGGCGATCAAAAAGGTTGGAAAGAACGTCATTGCTTCTCCGCCGCCCCCCCCCCCCCCACCCCCCCCCCCCCGCGGTCAACGGGGGAGCTTTCGGTTTTGACTTCCTGCGAGAGGAAATGTAACCAGGGTGCTTCGGTGCACCGCAGCCCGGGTAATAATCCACCAACCCCCCCCCCCGGAGTTAATGCCACAACGGGACGATACCACAAGTAGAAGTCATGCAAGAGCTGTTTCCTACTCAGGTGGAACTTTGTTTGCAGTGAAAAGCACTTCAGTCTCCTAAAGTCTGTCACAGATTGACGAGCATCTCCATGATGAAGCGTGAACATCTCCAAGGCTGGAGGTGAAACGTTTAAGAGGAGACAAAAGAGGGATTACATGTTCCTTATCAGGCCGAGGAAAGAAATCTGTCAAGCTCTTTAGTCCAAAGTCAACCATCCGAAAAGAGGCCTTTTGTTCTCATTGGATTTCTTTTTTAAATCTAAATTTTAAATCTAAAATCTGAACCCACACGTTTGGACCACATTTAGAAATGCTTCTATATTAAGTGGAAGCCTGAAAGTGATCAACAGCTCATGTGGACCAAACGGCTCGAGATGGATTGTTTGTAAGTGTTCTGCTTATTGTTACATTTATTTCATTTTTTCTCGGCAGCTTTTCTTTTTTCTCATCCACAATCTGGCTGCAGCTCGTCTTTCGTGCACATCGACACCATCGACGGCAAAAAAGAAGAGTCCTGTTTTTTCTCGGAGTGAAAAGCCGAATGAGCAGGAGGAAAAAGCCCCCGTGGTCCTGAAGCAGCACCTCGTCAGGTGGATCCATGACGTCTGGTCACCCGATGCCCCCAACAGGGAAACCAGGCAGGCCGACGTCGCAGAGATAAACCAACGCTAAACAGGAAGTAGTCTGCATGAGACTAAAGCTGAAGTTGTTAGAACCATTAAACGGCTTTCGTCGATCAGAGATTACTAAAGGACATTTCTTTTTCCGCCAGAAAGTGTTTCTATGACAACAATGCTCTCCCATCAAATCTCCAGTCTAAGTGTCGCCGCATGACCCGTTTGCTTTTAACCGTCCATCCGGGCTTCTGTCTTTTTTATTCCCTCAAAGCAGCAAAACGGAACATTCTGTGAAATACTCCCCAGAAACCACTGTAGTAATTGAGTAAATGCATTAGCATCCCTTTGTGATTTATTTTAAGCTTTCACACACATATTCACGCCTGGAAGACAGGCACAATTACTCAACATTTCATTGAAATCCTATTAAAGCCTCTCGCGACATTAGCAAAACGGCGAAATGTGTTTCATAATGTCATTATGAATTCAATATTGTGGTATTTTAATATGTTTTTCAATGAAAATGGGAGTAACACGCTGTCATTCCCTCCATCGTCACACACTTCTCAGCTGTTGTGTCCGGTTACACGACGCAGACTGAGAGCAGCAGGAGAAGCTCCCGTCGATTCAACGATGAAATAGAGCTCACAGGGTTCAAAAAGAAGGAGATTGATGCCCTGCAAGCCGTAAAATGTGTGGTAGTCTGTTAAAAGTCGGCACGGTCAGAGGCAGACCTGGTGCTGATAGATCAGCCGACTGGATGCTGCTGTTTAAAAGATTCAATTTTGTGACTTAAACCCAATAAAAGAATAAAAAAACGAGTTTATATAATTGTATATTTTGTTTTAAGGCGATTGTCTCGTTTGTCAGGCTGGTCTCATCAAGCATCCGTAGCCTACGGGAAAAAAGGTCGGACTACCTTCTGTATAAATCCCTCCAAAAAATGTGTATAAAGACGGGATCTTTTTATAAACCTAATCACGTATCTTTGTGGCCTAAACCTCATTTAGAGGTTTCCTTTAAGGGTGCAAGTTCATTTTAAAAAGACCTTCTTCAAGCAACGACCCGAAAGTGACACGCGATTCTGGACTTTTGCAGAAAAATACACAAAAAAAGTGTAGTGTAGTGTACAACTAATAAATATTATACAGTTAGGATACTTTCCATTTGTTGGAAACATTGAAACAGAAACTTCTAGAAGTCATTTAATTGTGACGGACGAATCTGCACGTTTGTTTTATGAAAACTCGGAACCGTCGTGACTCTTCAATCAGTGTGGAGATTGAAGTTGGAAGAATGTTGGAAGAATATTCAGACAACAAAACACTGGAATCGTTTTGCCTATAATGAAATCACGTTTTTTTTCTCCACTTTCAACGGTTCAACGCGGTTAAACTGCGGTTGGACCTTTTCGGGTGGAGGCCTCGGTGCAGCAGGCGCATGCAGACGAGTGAGGGGGCCGTCTGAATGCAGCCCGAAGTCACAAAGAAACAGCTTGACTCATAAAATCTAAATGAGCTGTTGTTGGCTTTACACACACACACACACACACACACACACACACACACACACACACACACAGAGGGAGAAGCAGCTTTTCAGAGTAAAACAAATGAAGACGCAAGATAAATAATGGTTTAAGTTTTATGCAGATTTGAAGACTTGTAAAACAGAAGGGCTTTGTGCAGAATCCATTTGGTTTCCACATAAATCTGGTTTAATCTCATCCGTTCTGTTCTATTTTGGAATAGAAACATAATATTCTGTCCATAATGACATTTTTATGTTAGTTAAAATCTTCTGCATTTAACTCGTGACATCTCCTAATGAAGTATTTATACAGGCCACCAGCCACCCGTCTGTCTACGTCGCCCTCTGATACATAAATCATCTCCAAGTTATTTTTGCAGGAAAATCTTATAAATCTTTCAACACATTTGGGTTTTTCTCATCAAGCCCGGAGAGACTGACAAGCAGCCAGAATGGCTCATTAATGGAAGTGTTTCTGGAGAGCTTTGTGTCTCCTGTGGGTTTTAACTCGCCCGCTGAGTAGTTTACGTGGTCCGAGGGAAAAGGAAGCCGAGCGTAATGTGCCGAGGAATCTATCTCAACCCCGGCAACCTTTCTGCAAAGCCTGCGGAGAAAAAAGAAATAAGAAAGGCCGCAAAAGAGGCTGAGTTCAGGACACACACACACACACAAACACACACACACTCGCTTTGAAACTAATTCCATGAAGTCAAGTTTTAATGTTGCTCTGTTGGTTTTTAAAGGTCACCAAAGCAAATTACTAAGAACCGCTGAACTCGGCTTGTCACACTCACTGCGTTTGTTGCTTTTGTACTCGCGCACACACACGCGCACACACACACACACGCACGCACACACGCACGTCTCTTCATACACAGACACATGGAAATATTGTATATGTAACACACACACAAACACTGAAACGGCCCCAGGTGTTGAACATGTTGAGTTTTGACGCTACTTTGGACATGATGGTCCCAGCTGTCAGAAAGCCTTCTAGAGGCACAGACACACACACACACACACACACACACACACGCACACACACACACACACACACACACACACACACAGGTCTCAGTCCCAAGCATTTGATCAGCTGAGGGAGTGTGTGACCCCTGAGGTTAATGCTGTGTACCATGTTTTTGTGTTAGGGTCACTGTGACTTTACGAAGTGTGATTTTGGTCACTTCTTTTGTAATATTATTGGAATTCATATGATTATTGATGTTTACAATGATGCACAATGACTTGTTTGTACAGGAAGTGAACAGAGAATCCTTGCCGGAGTCGGCAGTAGAGCGAGTTAGCGTTAGCATCCGATAGCCGCGACAACAATGCGGCTAACGTGAGCAGGATGAGTGTGACGCGTTCAGGCTCTGTTCAGTAAAAGAATGTGTGTGAATCATAACGTCTCTGTGAAATGTTCAACTGCGGTCTTGTAAAATGCTGTTTTGGTGGTAAACTCTCCTACAAAAAAAAACTGTAGAATTAAAGATAAACTCTGAAAACACGTCAGACAAAGAAATCTACGCTGAATTGCTCAGTTTTTAACCGTGGATTCAAGAATGGTGGCACGTCCCTTTAAGTGTTAATTTCTGTGACATCTTTAATAGGATAAATTGATGAATTGATGACATTTTGAAAGGACATGGCTGCCAAATATATTCTCTGAATGAGCTTAAAAATCCCTTTATCATTTCACACAGTGGCAATAAAAGGCCTTAATTCACACATTTGTCTGCCAATAATGGACTTTTTATGAAAGTAGTTTTCAGGGATAAAGAATGAAAAACAATGACAGAGACAGTTTGATATCAAGTCTACTGATTTATTTCCATTTTCAGAGTAATTTGTTTTAATGGATTCACCAGATCTGTTGGTGTATTCGCAGGGATGACATCGGTCTGCTGATAATAGATGACACCAAAAAATGTTGCCAGTATACTTTCATCAGGTTCTCAAGACATCTCTAAGACAAAATTGTAAACTCCATCAATTGATTACCGGGACTGTGAAAGGTTTAAATACAGACCAGCTGGACAATTGATTTGAGTTCATTTTACTCACTAAAATAGCATCAGAGCACATGATACAAAAGAAAAAACTGTGCCTCATTCAACTGAGGTTTCTCTACAAAAATACGTCCAATAACATGTTTTTATTCTTCTAATTTACACAGTTATATCACAATAATAAACAAAAACCTACGTTTGTAGACAGGGTGTCAAACCCCTTCGTGGTACGGAACAACGGCGTGAGAGCGCCGCCGCGCCGGCTAAGTGCCGTCTAGCTTTTTCACATTTTCAGGTTTTCCTCTGACTCTGTAAAACCCGTCGTGGTTTTTTGCTCGTGCATTCCAGGCAGGACGGCGATCCGCCCACAGCCGTCGGTTTGTTTGTTTGTTTGTTTGTATTTCATCTGCTGCCTGCGCAGCAATAATCTGTAGTCGGCGAGACGGGGGCAGGCGCCGCCGGTTGCGTCCCCCCCCCCCCCGAAGCCTTCGCAGCCAGATGTTCATCTTCAGAGGAGCCAGAGAGGGGGAAACAGCGTGTTATGCGTGTGGGAGTCACTCTGCACTTCCCCGTGGCGCTTCTAAACACATTTACATCTCCTGAAAGTCCCCGGCGGCTCGCTGGACGCTTTTTTTTTTAGTTAATTGCCAAAAGTACTTTCTGCCGCACTTAATGACGCAGCGGAGCGCGACTCGGAGGAGGGGAGCCTGGAGAAGGAAGCGTGGCGCAGCCACGGATGCTCGCACGTGGCTTTTGTTCCGAGTCCTCAGCTTTTAGGGGAAACGCTTTGAACTCCCTGCGCAGGAACCAAAGAACCGAGACTGAATTCGTGAAAGCGACGACGTTTTTGCTCGAAAAGAAAACCTGTCAACCGGCGACAAAAGCAAGCGACGAATGGCGTGTCTGCCGTGTGATTACCTGACACTCAAATCGAACCGTCCCCGCCTCTGAGTGTCCCGAGGACGCCACGCTGTGTGTGTTTGTGGTGGCGTTTTTTTTTGGGGCCTTTAGCATGAGGCCCCTGGACGTAAGGTTACCCGTCCGTTTTCAGTGCAGGCGGCACGCGATGGCAGAAAACCAGCGTAACAGCGTAAGACGTTCGGGGGATGAAGGTCAGACGCTGGAGTCGGTCCCTCCAAAATCAAGGAGCAAAGGCTTTTTTTTTCAAACGCGACATTTCGCGCCAAAGTTCAACTCTCACACGTGGGAGAAAATACAGCTCAGAAGATCCGATTTATGCACACGTGACGGCAGCAGTGGGTCTCTGTGCGGCGACAACACGCAGGCCGTGGCCCATTTATGCCCCGAACGAATACAGCATGTTCTACTTTGTGCGTGTAACACCAGAGAACGACGGAACACGGAGCACGGGCCCCATCGGACGCCGATCAAAACCGCCTCTTTTAAAAAGCCAACGACGACGTATTTGTTCCTGAAGCGTTTCATTTCTCCATGAGGAGCACCAAAAACCAACTCCAGCTTTAAAATGCAGCCCGACAGTCTGAGAGTATTGTTCATTTAACCAGTTTTAATAGTGTGACGAATGAGTTTGTGCGCTCGTACGCCAGCAGGTTGAATGTGCGCGAGTTCAGACACAATGATTGTTTCATCTTTGTTAAAATGATGAGGCCTTATGAGGAGATATATTCATCTTTAATGTTCATTCTGGACATGATACCACAGGGTTTTGTTGTAACTGTTTATAATCACCCTCTAATATAAACGCTCTAAATAGACTTCTCGATGAACACAGAGGCTATAGCTTAAAATGTCATGCAGGACATGAGCTCTTGAAAACCTCAAGTTGAGAGCGTGCAGCTCACATCTGTCTTCAAAGTCATTCAGGGTAAAAGTAGGAAAATCACCAACTGAAGTGGAAACTCTCAGGGGAGAGAAATGTAAATCTCAACAAGAAAAGAAGAAGAAAATCCTGCATTTATTATCACAGATTGACGATATATCTGAGTATGGAATTTGTCCTTAAAAGTCTCCCGACGTGCGTCGGAAGCCGAGCAAATCATCGGGTTAAAAAATGCAAAACAGGAGCGTCGACTGATTTTCCGCCAAGGGAAAGCGAGCCCAGCTGTGCACCCCCACCACGACTCCACCGGCTGCACACCTGAGGCTCATTTCCAGCAGGATTGCAACTGATGAAGATAATTAGCCATCATTCTTTTTTTTCTTTTTTTTTTGGTTTCCACACGTGTGAATCAGCGCTTTGAGTGTTTTGGACGGGGTGATGAGGTTGCCGGGGTTTGGCTTTAAGAAATATCACATTTTTGTTTTCCCCGCTTATTTCTCATGACATTTTTGTCCCGGGCCTTTTTTAATTTTTTTCTCCCATTTCTTCGCTTTCCCGATTTTCAGAACAACACCTGCAAGGGCAGGACCGCGGGATGGGGCGGGGCATACAGAGGCGGGTGGTGACCCTGCATGGGGTGGAACGCCGTCGCCAAGGGATACGGGCCGGGGGCATCCAGGAAAGAAATAGGGGATGAGGAGTAAAACGAGGGATGGAGAGGGGCAGGTGGAGGCGGTGGCGGAGGAGTGAGCGGGGAGAAAGATGGGAGGAGGTGCGGGTATGAGTGCAGGG
Organism: Gasterosteus aculeatus; assembly: GCF_964276395.1. Classification (NCBI taxonomy): domain Eukaryota; kingdom Metazoa; phylum Chordata; class Actinopteri; order Perciformes; family Gasterosteidae; genus Gasterosteus; species Gasterosteus aculeatus. The sequence continues at coordinate 18,443,487 of NC_135693.1, read as the reverse complement.
GGAGGTGCGACGGTGGCGGGAGGAGGGAGAGGTGCTGGATGATGGTGTGACGGAAGGAGAATGAGGAGGAGGAGGAGGAAGGCGGGAGCAGGAGGGGGGCGTGGAGGGGGAGGCACTGCGCGGGGATCCCGCGAGGGAAGCGAGGCCTCTTCTCCGCGTAGAGCTGTTCGAAATCCACCTCCTTCCTCCTCTCCCTGTCCTCCCTTTCCTTTCTCCTCACCCACTCCATCTCCCACTCCGCCCGCTTCTCCTTCAGCTTCTTCCCCTCCACCTGCCTCTCCTCCGCCTCCCTCCTCTCCCTCTCAGCATCCCCCTGCACCGCGAGGACGTTGGCGGGGTCGATGCCGCCGGAGGTTCTGCGATCGATTGAATCAGACGGCTTGGTTTGGTGCGGAACGCGACCCTGCGCTTTGGTTCCCGCCTCCTCGCTGAGCGCGCTTCTGTTAGCGGCGGGGCGACGACCCGCCGCTTCGCGCTCGCTGCATCGACCGCCTCTTTCGTCGGCCTCTTCGTGAGCGGGAGCGTCCGGTTCGTCCGGGCGATCGTCGGGCCTCAGTTTGAGATCCTCGGCGTGTTCTACGTCCACGTGGCGCCGGTCGTCCTCACCTGGCGTGCTGCTGGTGTGCAGGTCGCTGAAAGGTCCCTCGGCCTCGCCGTCGGCGCCTTTGCTGTCGTAACAGCCGCAGTGGTCGTTGACTTCGACCAACGGCCCCTCGCTGTCATTTGTCTCGTGACTCGGGCCGCCGTTTACCTCCGCACCGCACATGCAGCTGTCCAGATGTGTCCCGGCCTCGGTGCCGTTGGGCTTTGCGAGGTCCCCGTCTTCGCCGAGGTCGGCGGTCGGATCCCGGACGCACCCTACTTCCCGCCCCAAAGCGCACGCCGGTCTCCTCGTTGGCCTCCTTCCCCTCTTCCTCTTCTTCCTCGGGGCTTCCTCGGGCGAGTCCGCCTTCCTCTTGCCGCCGGCCGTTTGTCTTTGACCGCACGCCGTTTCTCCTAAAGGACCCGGGACGAGGCTAATCGCTGGGCTGCACGCTGCGGGAACCGGACAAATGTCCGCCTGGCGCGCTGCCTCTCGGCGGGGGGGAGGAGCGCCGCTAGTCGCCGGGTCGCGGGCGTTTCCCTGAGCCGCTCTCGTCTGCGCCACGCTCGGCTTCCCCCGCCCCTCGTCCCCCCGCCCGTCCTGCCCGCCTGCTCTCGCATTCGGGAGCGTCTCCCCCGTCCCTCCGTCGCTCCGAGCGGGGTCGGGCGTAATTGCGGGACAGCGTGGCGTCTCCATAACGGGCCCGGGGACGGGGCTAATCACCGCGTTGCATGCCGCACCCCTACGGAGGAGCTTTCTGAGCCCCGGGCCCCACCCGGAGGCTGATTGCTGGGATTGATGCTGTCTGGCCTCCCTTTTCACCTGCAGACACAGCTGGTTACACCGATTACACCGATTCACGGGAAGATTACTTAATAGCTCTGCTCGCTTCTCGTTTCTACCTGCCCCCTCTCGCTCCGCCTGATCTCCTCTCATCCCTCTCTCCTCTCCCCTCGTCCTCTTTTCTCTCCCCCCCGCCGCCCGCTGCGCCGCGAGATTACTTGATGGCGCCTTTTCCCTCCGCTCCTCTTTTTCGGCGGCCTCTCTGCTCGACCTCTCGTCTCTCGCCTCAAACGTCTGATTCTCAGAGACGCTGCTTGTTGCCCTCCTCCCACACTCTTTTCGGTCGGCCTCCTCTCCCTTTTTCCTCCTACCCCTCTTCCTCATGCCTCTCCTCACCCCTCCCCTCCTCCTCTTCCTCCTCCTCCTCCTCCTCCCGCCGCCTGCTTTTTGAAGGCCGTCTCTCGGTGCGCATTCTGCCGAGACTGGAACAAATTTTAAAGCGCTTTCATCACGGCAACCACAGCGGTCCGGAGCTGCGTCCCCGCTGCTACAATGGGCTACAAGTTCCATAGGATTTCCTGCCTGTCCTCCTTCATCCTCTTCTTCCCTTTCATCTGTCTTCACCTCCCTTCCTCTCTCCATAACTTCCTGCCTCTGTTGGCATTCGGGTCGTTTGATCACAGGCGGGTTTATTCTCTCCCTCCCTTCCTCCGGTGCCCCTTTCTTTTCCTCGCCCCCTGCCTTGGCCCTGTTATGATGTGCTCTGAAGTCGTACAGTAGAGGGTTGACGCTGAAGGAGATGGAGGGCGACGTCCCGGTGTAGCTGACCATCTCCGAGGGCCAGAGAAGAACCCGAGTGCCGTCCCGGCACAGGACGCGACAAAACGGCTCCTTGGGGCGATTTGGGGGCAAAGAAGTTGGTTCTTGTGTTTGGATTGAAGATTCTTTGGGCTCGTTTAGAACAACGGAAGTTGTTTTTTCAGGCTGACTTGCGGCGGGACGAAGCGGGCCTTCGGGCTCTGGGGTAGGAGGAATCTCGTCGTCGTGGGCGTCAACCCCGCTGTCCCCGCCTGTCGAATCTTTGGCCACGTTTGTGCCGACAGAGTCGGAAATGCGTCCGGGTTTTTCACCGTTTGAATAGAGATGAGCTCCGGTCCCACTTTCGCCGCTGACGGGGGCTCCAGTCCCATTGCCGCTCCCGCTGACCACCGAGCCCCCAACTCTGATCACATCGCCATCACACAAAGGAACCCGGGCTCCAGCCTGAAAAACCCCCGTCCCCCCGTCGGCGGACATACTGGCCGCAGGCTCTGGGTGCCGTGTCGCGGCCTCGACGTCCACCCTGCACTGGTTTCCAGTGTCCGAGTGACCCGCGGCCGCAGGCACCGGCGACCCGAGCCGCCGAGCCGCGGCTTTCTCCGCCGGCTCCCCGACTCTTTCCTGCGCCGTTGCACCTTCCTGCCTCCCCGTCGAACCGGAGCCCCGGCCGGCCTGGACGAAGACGGCGGCCGACTGGTGGAGGAGGACGCAGCTCCTTTTGGCCAGCGAGAAGGACACGGGGCGGAGCCTGCTGCGCATGGACGCGGCGTCCGCGCTGATGCCGGCGGCCACTCTCCCGCCGAAGCCGGAGCCGTCGGCGGTGGCGGCGTTCTCGGCAGGCGTCGGGGCGTCCTCGGCAGCGGCAGGCCGGCTTGAGTAGTTACGAGCCCAAGGGATCTTGTTAAAGCGTCTGTTTTTCGCTGAAGTGGCGCCGCTGGCGGTCAGGCCGCTGTAGTCCACCCGGGTCTCGTTAAGGGCGCAGGGCTCGGCGGCGGCGGCCGGCGTGCTGCTGGCGTCCCTCGGGTCGAACGGCCACTGCGCGTCGCCCAGGAGTCTGCTCTCCAGCGCCGGGTCGAGGGGAAGGAAGGGCCGGGTCGCCTGGGTCTGAGGCTCTGCAGACGGAGGGGGGGAAAGTGGGAAGGATTAGAGCCGACGCTGACACAGATCACATTTACATGCAAAACGTAAGGGGATTATCTGCCTAACCTGACAGTAAGGATCCGAGTAGGAGCGGATACATGTGGAAGAAGAGCATTCATTATGATGCCTCCCCATACAGTAAGCTCCTCATGCATTTATTCAGCTCCCTGGCACCTCAGCGGGACTTCTTTTGTTGCTTCTACACATCGCAGTGTGATAAATGGGTGTAGGATGGACTCGGATAAAACATAAGCGCAGAGATGAATGTGTGGCTTACTGAGACATCGGGGGGGGGGGGGGGGGGGGGTTAAGATTAAGGGTTTATTCCAACATGTAATTTCCATTTGTTCAAACCCACTTTGGACCATAACATGCTGCCAAACATTCATCTGTCCGCGCATCGGTGTGGCGGCGGATTCGGGCAAATGATTTCCTGAATGAAGGTTTTAAGATGACTCATAACTTTAAAAGTAATCCACAATGTGCCTTCCACTCACGCGAGATGCCTCTTTTGTTAAACATTTGAGACATTTCAGAAGGGAAGACGCGGAATGAATTATTACTCCTCCGATACTAAACGTATTTTCACATTCAGCACTCGGAGAGGGTCGACTTTAAATGCAGTTGTTGAACTTTTCAATCGGTTTTAACTTTGAAATGAGAAAAGAAAACTTTACCAAATATGCAACCGATGTGTTTTCTGAAAAGACAGGGGGACAATTGATTGTTTCTTCTAAGCCGCAGGACTGATGCTGCAAAATGTGATGTTCATCCTTTCTTTGTTACAAAAAAAAGAATTATCTTGCACTCTAAAATCCACTCGGATGGACTGCAGGGAGATACCACCTCCGGAATCAGAACAAACTCAGAATGAATGACACATTTAACTGGAAAATATTGCTCCAATCTCATTCTTAATGTTCAGGTTTTTTTTTGGAAAAGCGTTAATTCAACTTCAGTTTTTTTCGAAGGCTGCTCTTGTGGTGCTGCTAAATAGATTTATGCTACACTGAGATGTGTTTTCTAATAACTTCACCACCCATGATTAATGGGGAGCCGAAACACTGACTGCATTAGTTTGATATAGTGGTACTGGGTGCAGGTTTCTTTTGCATATAGTTCAATAAAATAAGTATAAATAAAAAAGGACGACTGGTTAAAGGAATGTACTTTTGGGCTCTGCAGCACCAAGTGTGTTTTTTTTGAGATAGGTGACACAGACTATACGACGTGGATGAAGTCATCACGACTTAAAACTAGAGATAGAGACCAAAAACCCATGTTTACAATGTTTACTGAGGGAATTATTCCGGTAGACTTCTACGGGACCAGAGGAGTCGCCCCCTGGTGGCCTTTAGGCAAAAGTCCAAGACACATCTGCATTTGCTTCACTTTCATACACACAGGTTGACCTTGAACCATTTGCACCTCTGTTCACCGGCTGGGCAATAACCGTTTAACTTTTAGGTCTTTACACATAAGATGCTGACATTGCACCATCGCAGCCGTTGGCCCAAAGTTCTAAGTGCTAAACCCGCAGCGCACAACCAGAGATGTGTTTGCACAACATCCACTCATGGTCTCGTGACTGACTGCATCACTGCTGTGGCGCAGTCTGCACTCCAGCATGGCGGCGAGTAATGCTGTGTCATTCGGGGCAGTGTGGGTCGACTAATGCGATGGCTCCCTTTATCCTCCAACTCCACGTCCACTTAAAGGTCAGCACCGCCGAGCCTGTTTGCGATTGGTCGGCGGCGGGAATTATTGGTGACAGAGTTCCCGAGTGGCCGGGCGATGTTTCCCTCACTGCTGCACGCATGTTGTTCAACACTTACTTTTTTCCCCTCAACCGGAACATCTAAATCTGTGCGCATTTGGCATTTCTGAGCTGTTCATTTGCTTTCTAAAGGCTGCTGTCGATGAAGATGTGTCAGCGTCACTGCAGCACATCGCACTCTGTTCAATTTCCTCAATATCGAGAGCAATGTCTCCATCGCCAAAACCAAACACACACTCATTAACTATTAAAAGCGGGCGAGTACATGGCTTTCGTGCCAATAAGAGTTCTTACTTGTTCCCAGGGAGGCGCCGCCGTAATGGACGCCGTCCCAGTTTTGCACAAATTCCGGTCTGGACTGGTTCGCTGGCTCGACCGCCACCGTGGTGGACCGGAACATCGGCCCAGAACCAGGAGCACTGAGGAGAGGCCAGGAGGAACAGGGCGTAAGGAGAGAGGTGACACGGTGAGGAGATAGAGAGAGAAAAAGGGAGAGGAGGACGAGCGGTAAGAGGAGACACGTGATGAGAGGAGGGAGAGAAAAAGACGAGATCAATTCATTAATTATTAGGGGGAAGGAAAGAAGAAAAAGAGGATGAGAGATTAGCGGAGAAGAGAAAGGGAAAGAAAAAGAAAGTTAGTGGAAAGAAGGAGGGAAGAAATGAGAGGGAACAATAAAAGAAAAGGGGAGAAGAGAAGATAGAACGTAAATGAAGAAGAGATGGGAAGCCAATAAAAGGTAATGAATTAAAGAGGATAAGAGGAAAGTAAAGATAAAAGGAAACAAATACAAGGGAAAAGAGGATGGAAAGAATGTGCGGGAGAGGATGAAATGGGAGGACAAGTGACGAGGAGAAGAGAGGATTAAAGGGTGAGCGAAGGAAAAAGTAGAGGAGGAAACGTAACAAACCTAAAAAGAGAGGATGGAAGAAAGGGAAGAGAAGACAAAAGAAAGAGAAAGATAAAAAAAACAGGAGACGGTTAAGGAGGACGAGAGCATGAGATAATGAACAGAAAGGAGGAGATGAAAGGAGGCGATGAGAGGATGAACCAGAGAGGAAGGAAGAGAAAAGCAAACCAGATCAAAAAGGAAAAGAGGATAGGAAGCGACAAAGGTAAAGGGTGGAAGAGAAAAGGGATCAAGGAAGGAATAAAGCGGCGAGGAAAAGAAAGAAGGACAACAAGAGGCAACAAGGAGTCAAGCAGTGAGGAGGGCGAGAGGAAGAGCTGAAATCCAGCTGAAAATCAATTTGGCCATGCTGCCCCCCCCCACCCCTCTCTCCCCCCCCCACTCCCCCCTTTGTGCCAGCAGCCACATTGTTGCAAGTGACAGCCGATACGGACACACGGCTCTCTGTGCCGCAAGGAGAGGGGGAGGGAGGGAGGAGGGGTGGGGGTCAGGGGGGGACGGACGCGCAACGTGATTGGTCAGACACACTAACACTGATTATTCCCATTCAGCGGATTTTAATTGGTTGCTGTGCCAACGCTGGTTGTATCCATGGCGCCGGTTAGTGATCCGTCTCTTCCCTCCTGTGATTTATTTTTACTGATGTGCATCGAAACACGTGAGGTCTTTTTCGGAGACGTGGAGGCCGACATCTGGCTCTCCGGTCGACAAGTGCATTCAAATTCTAACTGCCGTTTGTTGGATTCATACGTCCTGGGTGTTTTTCATTCTGTCTGCAGGGACTATTTTCTGGCGGTTACCTCGGTTCTTTTTCTTTTTTTTTTAAATTTTATCTTTTTGCGTGGGCATCTCCAGGTTTTGCCTCGCAGCTCCGGGTTTCAAATGTTTGCATCTGTGTGCTCTTGTTTGTGTGTTTTGAGAATTCTCCGTTTGGTAGCTCGCCAGATGAACTCTCGTCACATCGCGGTTCCCTGCAGGAAGCAGCCAAAAAATCCTCCGTTTCCAAACCTCCCTTTTTGTTTATCGTTTGCCTTCGAGGTTGTTTTTTTAAAGACAAACATCACGTGAGGATTTTGGAGTTTGGTGGCGCTCTCGAGAAAGTCCCGTGAACACACGGGGAGTTGATTTTTCTTTATATGTTCTTATTATTATTCTTTAAATAAAAGTATGTTGGACTTTTGACACGTCATGCTGCGTGAAATCGCGGCTGTAGATGTTTCCCTTTAGCAGCTCGAGTTTCACCGCCCTGGGGTGCGTTCCATCTCTAGGGTGCGTTGCATCTATCTCGCTTCTCTCATTTGCGTCACTTCCAAGGTGGAGCTTAAACTCCCCCCGTGGAAGAGACGCCAGGAAGGATAAGTTAGCATAGCACAAGAAAAAAGCACCGTTGATGTTTTCAACGGCGGCTCATTCTCCACATTAGCATCGTTCAGAAAGGAGGTGGCGGTGTGGAGGCCTCACCACTCTCCCGTCCTCCTCTCTTCGTGCTTGCGCAGCCTCCTCAGCGCTCGCTCCTCCCTCTTCTCCTCCCTGCGCCTCCTCTGCCTCCTGCAGGACAGCGCTCGGTAGAACTCCCTCTGCTTGAGCTCCTTGAGGCGCTGCAGGAGAAGCAGGTTTGATGTCGTTACCACGATTCTGACGGGAAGGATGAAGACGTGAAAATGTCCAAATACGTTGATCATGCAGCACTTAGTTTGTGTGTGTGTGTGTGTGTGAGTTTGTCCACGCGAGTCGTTATCTACTGAAGAAGTACAGTGTGTGTGTGTGTGTGTGTCAGTTCTGTGTATCTGTGCTCACTAAGTCAGCCAGTGCCGGCTTTAGGACAGTCCAGACCAGCTTAATTCACTTACTGAGCTCTGTCTGCAAGCCGGAGATACTGATACTGTGTGTGTGTGTGTGTGTGTGTGTGTGTGTGTGTGTGTGTGTGTGTGTGTGTGTGTACTAATAATAATAGACCGGTGGGTTCATATCGCGGACAGACAGATGACAACAAACAGAGAGACAGCGAGCCGACAAACAGATACAGACAGAGAGATAAAACACAGAGGGACAAACACAGAGGGACAAAGAGACAGACAGGAGGACACTCAGCTTGCGGTGTGTAGCTTCCTCGGGTCTTATGTACATGCATTGTGAGGAGGGGACACGGGGGAACTTTAATAACTTGACTTAATAACCTTTGTGATTCAGTCAAAGCCCAAAATAAAATGTAACGTTTAAGTTACAAATAACAATCTTCAATCTCGCATTAAAAGAGACTAAGAGGAGAATATCGTAAAGGTAATATCACGACAATACGTCACAATGAAGAATACAAGCAGGGTTTTCTTTATCAAACATAAAGAGCCCAAACTTTTGATATTTGGTTTGAAATATTAAAAAGCAATTTATCTGCTTTAAGGTTCCTCTGCTTTAAGGTTCCAGCACTTGATTTATTTAAAAAAGTAATCCATTTTCAAGTTCTATTTCATGTATTATTGTTGGACTTAACAATTAACTATGATTGATTGCATAAAAGCGCGTGGAAGGTGGTTTCGTGTCGGTTCTAATTGCTGAACGTCACTCGGCTGAAATGAAACACAGATTTTCACGACGTTTGACAAAAAGAAACGAAAGCTTTTAATCTTTCTATCAGTCACCGTGGAAGCGGGCGTACGCGGCCGAGCCTCACCTAGCCAAAGATACACGTGGAATCACCTTTAATCAACTGTTTCTCATCATCATTTCTTATTTACCATTAGACATTGACTCCCCCACCGATCTGACCAATGAAAAGAAGCGTGGCGTCGTCACTTGACCTCCCCTCTGCCACGTTCAAACTGCCACCCCAATCGCTGGAATTGAACGTGTGGAACGTCGAGCAATGGCTCTTTTAAAGAGCTCAAAGCAATTTCACCTTTTAAAATCGGTAATAATTTGGTTGCAGGTTTCAGTAATTAGTCTAAAATTAAAAACACGATGATGTTTTTGCGGTATCGCCGCCTCCGAAGGTGGAAAAGTCCTTTTAGTCGAAGGGTGACGAGAGTTCAGTTTGGAACGAGGGCCGCGGTTCCTCCTGCGTGGATACAAACCGTCCTTCTTTAACCTCCGAGTCCTTGTTTCTCATCCGCGGCGCTCCGGCACTGAACTAACCACGTGTCACTTTCCCGCCGCACAGCTCTCGCAATTAAATATTCAATTAGAAGAGCATGCTGCCTCCTTAAGCGCAATAATCTCAGATAATCCGCCGGGTTTTTTTCTTTCCCGCCGCCTGCATCCGTCACAGCAGCACCCCCGGCGCCTGTGACGTAGTCGCCCCGCAGACCACTTCGTCTCCAAGAGGAGGCCGTGACCGACCGCGTGGACCGAAAGACGGGCGGCTAAGCTCTGTGTGTGTGTGTGTGTGTGTGTGTGTGTGTGTGTGTGTGTGTGCAGGCTGGAGAATATTACAGCTAGAAAATCCATTTCCTGCAAGTGTTGCAGTCTGGAACAATATGCCCTGAATGCGCCGCATCCTCAAGTAAACCTAATAACTCTGACACGCGCCTAACGGCGAGAAATCTTACGCCTCTTTCATCGCTCGCGAGTGGAAAAATGGTAATTGCGGCAAATGCATTCCTCCCAGCCACCATAATTTCGTAAACACCCAAAACAGCTGCGAGTTCCCCGAGCCGCCTTCTTCCACGTCCCCGCTGCGGAGGAATAAAGCGTCCTCCCGTTGCAGAGCAGACCGGCGATGAGGGGAAATGTCACAAAAATAATGCGTTATGATGCAATCAGCGAACATGTACTATTGATCTGAACCCAGAAGGATGCCCTGGAAACAATCATTAGTATGTTTTGTATTGATAGAAAAATAACTGCAACCTTTATTTTCTCTGAAGAGATCAATGATTTATTTATTTTAGGATTATAATGTAACTACAAGTTCTAGAAAGACAAGAACATGGAAAGAGATGGAAAACTGTTCATGATTATCTTTACAGCTCATGATAGCACAGTAAAGGTGGAATAATCAGTAATAATCAGGTTGTAGCTTGGTATTAACAAAGTATATCATAATAGACTCAAGGGTATTTATGATTCAGTAGATCATTTGTGCCAATTTAAAGCTTAGTAAAGTAGTAATAAACCAACAAATCTGTCCCTGGACGACAACGATACAAAGGAAGCTCGGAAACGTGACGCTCACCCAGCGGCTTCTGCGGCTATAAGGAGCTCCTTTACTTATTTTATTACTGAAATCAAGTCGGGAGTCTAAAAGCTCCACGCGACATAAAATCAATCGGTGGAAGTTTTTTCGGCCCAAAACGAGCCGTGAGAGCCGGTATCGTTTGCGTGTTTGTGTGTGCTCGCGTCGACCGCAGTGTGTGTCCAACGGAAACCCGAGCAGAGTGACGGCGCGTAATGAATCCGTGACCTTGGCCGGGGGGGGGGGGGGAGATGGGAGGGGGGGCGGGGGGGGATCTTGGGGGAGGCGGGCTTAAGGTGGATGAACCGCACCTCCGGGGGCCTTGTTAAGGCGGCGTGACTCACCTGCTTGTGGTGGTGGTCGTGCGAGTTGATGTGGTTGTCGTACTGTTGGTGCCTCACGTATTGCTTATCGCAAAGCTCGCAGTAGAAACTTGAGTCCCCTTCCTCCTACGCACAGAGAGAGGAGGAGGAGGAGGAGGAGGAGGAGATGAGGAAGGAAGAGGGACACGTTAACGGGGGGATCTTTAGAGAATTATTGTAACATTAACAATTTAAACAAGGAAATCTCGTCCAAACGTTTGTGTTTCAGCTCACAAAAAGGTAAGAAAGTTAAGAAGAATCTAACCGACTTGAGCATAAAAGAAAAGAGGTGGGAAAGATTGCGATCATTCAAATGACCACGGATTTTTTTTCTGGCTGAGAGCTAACTGAGACGCTAATGCTAGCAGCAGATGAATAATCGCTTTGCTCCAGTCCTAACTTCCTTTTATATAAATAAACCATGACATCACACTGCTTTAAGTCGCTCGTAAAAACGTAATGAAAACAAAAGTGTGTGTGTGTGCGCGCGTGTGTGTGTGTGGTGAGTTACACTCAGAGCCGCTATTGGTTGTAAAATGTATTTATGAGGAATGAATATTCATCATTCTCAAGCTTTTAATTTGTTACCTGTCGTATGAAGTGTGTGTGTGTGTGTGTGTGTGTGTGTGTGTGTGTGTGTGTGTTTCTATAGAGCTTGTCATATAGAGCGATGCTGGCTCTAATGCTTCCGAAGGCTAATGGGCCTTTCAATCACAACTATTGATCAGTAACACACACACACACACACACACACATCAATACACATCAAAATAAATACACACATTTCTGAGTACCCACTTCCATCCATAGCTTTTAATACATCAGTGTGTCTTAAGCCCACACAAAGATATTGAGAGGTGAAATAATGCAGGATTTTACTTCTACGCTCACACACACACACACACACACACACACACATGCATGCAAGCACACACACACACACACACACACACACAGACCATTCCCATTAATGGAAGATTGATTTATCTTTAAAAGTAGGGAACATTCCATCTGTGACACGACCTTCAGTAGAGATCTTGCTCTGTGTGTGTGTGTGTGTGTGTGTGTGTATGTGTGTGTGTGTGTGTGTGTGCACGTGTGTGTGTGTCTGTCAGCTTGCACAAGTTCATTTCCAACTATCTATTTCTTAAAAAAGTGCCATTTCCAAAGGCGCCGTTAGACGACAGTCGGGACCGCCGGAGATGGAAAGACGAGGCGAGTCGGGCTGAGAGCGTGACGGAGGACAGGTGGAGACAGACGGGTGGAGACAAACGGGTGGAGACAAACAGAGAGACACTGAAAGAGGCGGAGGCCAAACACAGGCGACCCGGTTCAGTCCCTCGCGGCCCCAGAACTCCTCGGCCATTAGCTTCATTCAGCATTAGCTCGTCAGACAAGTGATCACCGCAGCTAACGTAATTCCATTAAGTAACGAATTTATGTTGCATTATTCTATTACGGAACGAAACATTACATTTGCATTATTTAATCAAAGACGGCATTGGTTTGCATTATGTCATTAAAGATGTCGTTGGGTTGCATTAGCCCGCTGAAGATGGGTTTTGATGTGCATTAAACATGGCGCGCTGGATAGCTCGGGAAGTGCTGCTCGGTAAAGTTAAATTAAAACACATTACAGATCAGAAGCTTTCTGGTGCATGGCAACAAATCAGAGGATGTGTTTGTTTATTTTGCTTCAAGTGAGGGAGAGCTTAGTGAAGCACACTGTTGTCTGACCCAAACGTGAATAAAAAGGAGAAAACGCTGGTTATGAGGCGGAAAAAACAAAGCCCCCTAAAGCCAGACGGCAACTCGCAAGCTCAGATTTAAGTCTAAAAAAAAACAGCTGTATCAGATACGTGCTGAAAAACGTAAAATACGGACACATATTAGATGACAATATAACGTTAGACAGACATTAGCACATTAGCTACTAGCGTTAGCTCATCTATCCTACGCTAGGCTACATTTTCACACATTCATAATGAGCGTAAACACGGAAAAAAGACCTGTGTTGTTACTCCATTTCATTTCCTTCTGTCTCGATATCCAAGGGATGTGGTGGCTGACTTTTAAACTCTGATCCGTAGCTTTATCTTTTTACCTTTTGTCACCGCTGAATCAGTTTGACATCCTGGATTTATCCCTGAAGTAGTTTTTTCTTGTTATTTTTCAGCCTTTGAGTCATTTTGAGAACCCCTGTGAACCTGTATGACAGGCGCTGCACGAATAAAGTTCGATTGAAGAAAATAACCATCACTTGTTGAAACCAACTTTGCGTGAACTTTGCTCTTCTTTGGCGTAAATATAAAACAGTTAGGCCTAACATAAGCTGGCAAAAAAACAAGTGCTGTCCTGCAGGGCCACCATGGTGAAACTCCAGCAACCCTTGTTGTGAACAGCACAACTTAGCTAAAGGGCGAAACAGCTGGGACACCTCATTAAATGACAATATAACTCACTTTTTGTAATTTAGCAAGATCTGATTTGAGCGGGCAGAAGAGATCCCTGACCTTTCACCCTCCATTGAAGTGGGATTTTATGTGCACTTCATCGAGGCTCAATACTCTCCTCCTCTCCTTTGAGCTCCGGTTCAATCGGCACTAAAAACATCCGTCTCTTTAAGCCGGTTTTGCGGACGTTCATCTTTTCCTCAACAGCCACTTGTTTTCTCCGGGTCTCCCCGTCGTTTGTTTGTCCTGGAGACGACCGCCGCCGGCCCGTTTTCGTCTGTGGCGCCGATCGGGGGGACCTACGAGCGGGCTGAAACCGGCTGTGTGCTGTTGATCAACACACCATAAGCTCGAGATTCTGACTCGGAACAAAGGATGAAACTGGGATGAAACGAAAGGAACAGAAGCGTCAGACGACCTCCGCGTTGAGGCGTCTCGCTCAGCATCTCGGAATGTTTTACTCGCGCTGAAACAAAGCTGCCGGCTGCGACTAATTTGATTTTGGATGTATTATAAACGGCTTGATAAGTCTGGAGTGTGACGACTCGTGAAGCGAGGCTCCTCTGCGGCTTTTTTCTTCCTCTTTTTTTTTTTTTTTTCCAGCCTCTCGCGCTCGCCGAGCTGCTCCTGTAAATGAATTTCTTACTGACAGATCTCTTCTTCTGCGTCTCCCTGAGGGTTATGTTCTTTCTCCAAGCCTGTACTTTCTTAACACTAGTGACTAACCGCAGCCAGCATGTAGATTGAAGGCTTGTTCCTCATCAAGTTTGGGGGGTCAAGTTATGTCATTTAAAAAAATAGAGCAGGTGTGCGTGGCCTTCATGCCTGGTCCCTTTGTGGCCCCGTGGTTTTGGCTGATTCAGTCTCGCGCTGCTTTTAAAAGGAATGAAAACGTTGCAACCTTTTCTGAAACCAGCTGTGATGAAAGGAAAAGAGAAGTGGACGGGTGGGACTGAAAATATCCGTCTGTGTGGAGTGTTTTTTTAAAAACACTGAAATAAATGACAAAACCTGTTGAAGGCCTCCGATCCAGCGTCCAGAGACCAAGTTGGCATGCGTTCAGATATCGGGTAACTGCAGTCAGAGTTTCGTTTGGTACTTCGGCTGCATCAGACGTCTTCATACGAGGACTTTGAGCAGTTTGTCTGCACACGTCGCCGCTGGTTCTTGTGTTGGAATGGGGTGCCTTCAGGGACGCCTCGCAGCCCATCGCTTCATTCAATCACTCGTTCAGATGAACAACATCTGCACCTTTCTAGTTTTATTAGCGTTTCCTTTTGAGCGTTGCTCAAAAACCTTCTGCAATGGAATCCATAAGCTTGATTAAAATGGAGGTTACTGGCTCGGGAAAGCTGTGGTGAGAATAAACGTAGGAGTGCTTTACGTTTACTGTAATGGCTTATTTTAGTAAACAAAAATGTCGTATTTCCACAAGCTCTGGAGCCTCGTTTTCTATGTTTTGCATTCCTTAATCATTTCCTGTGTCCTATTGTTTTGTTTATTCGCCTTTATTTTTGCTTATTTCATATATCATTTAATCTCATCTAGAAACATATCATCAAAAAAAAAAAAATCCTGGGACAATAAAGGTTTATATTACTTTTTTTCAATATGAAATGAAGTGAAAAGAAATGCAGCGAGTGGGTGTTTGTGTGCACACAATCATACAATACATATGGAGTGTGTGTGTGTGTGTGTGTGTGTGTGTGTGTCTGATCAATGGCCAACATGCTCAATGCAATCAGAATAAATGCTTTCTTCTAATTGAAAGGAAAAGAAAACTAGTGATTGACCTTCCCACTGCCTCCATTTTACCAAATGCAAACTCTGATTGAAGGAGCTATTATATTATAGTGTGTTATATTATATCCGTGGAATTTGTTTTGAAGGCATCCAGACAAACCTGCAGCTGTGTAGTTTAGTTTGAACACAAACCAAAGCAGGGAATCTTTAGTTTGAAGGCTAACAACAAAGTATTAAATGAATCCCTCCGCGGGTGAAGGTCATTAGTTACTTTGCGAGGTCTGTTGGTTCGGCGAATGCTTTTTCTCTTGTTCATTTAGCGGAGATTAGTTGTAGGTCGAGAACACGGTGACCCTTTTTCCACTCAGCCGAACCGACAGACTTAAATAGATATAAGTGGATGAGAATCCAAGAGGGGTTGTGTTTCATTAAATGATGCAAGCATGTTAACAAGTCAAAATCCCCGGATCCGTCTTTTTAGAAAGGCGGCTTCTAATTGGTCATGACACCTTCAGCTTTTTATTGTTTAGTCTGATTGCTTTGGATAAAGAATCTGCTCTTTTATGTAAGTAAAGACGGCCGGTAATAAGTTAATGCGCAGCGTGACGCAGCTGCTAAAGGCTCGCTGCTGCTTTCAAGCTGGCAAATGAAGTAACTCAAGGAGCAATTTTGTAGTGGATAGAAGGACAGAATAAAGAATTTCAAAGATTTGCGATATTTGCGATATTTGCGCGATACTTGCGATACACGTTAAAGGAATGAAAGTAATAATTAGTTCTGAAAACCACACCTGAACTCTACAATGTAACGACTTCTTTAAGATGAAATATTAAATAACAGCAGGTAACCCAGTTTAAACACATCAATCGCTGAAAACCAATGGAAAGAGGGACAAACCCGTTCCGATTTTAAGCTATTTGTTTGTTGTATTAATCAGCTTATGATGCAGCTCCTGTTTATTGTTACAGGTCGGTGGACTCAGAGAACGACGCAGCGCTCGGCTGTTTTTCTACTCGGTGCCTGCGGGGGACTCGCACTGCGGCTCTTCGGCGTTCGCGGTTCCTGCGTTTTCGGTTGAACCCAAAAAACAACCCTCCAGCGTGTACGCGCAGGAGGCCCCGTGGACCACTCCACATTCCATAAAGAGGTTGTCGGAGTCGGAGCGCGCCGGTGGAGAACAAAGGAAGGCCGAGGTTCGGGCCTCCGCCCACCAGCAGCAGCTGGGACTCCGACGGCCGAGAGCACGGAGCCGGCATCGCGTCCGCTCGGGACTTTCTTCTGAGGCGTCTGTGTCAATCGACATGTCAATGGACACAGTGCAGTTTGTGGGTAGATGGCTGCAGGTGTAAGAGCATATTATATGCATCCAATGGTTGAATGTGGCTCGCTGGTTGTTGTTGTTGTGTTGGTGAAATCGACTACTGTGGTTGTTTTGTCAGTCGGGTGGAACAGCGCGCCTTCAGCAGGCCTAAGATACGGCAGCGTAAACACACTGAGGGTTTATCTCTCTCGCACCATATCGAGCAGACCTTGAGAGAGAAAACATTCATGTCAGCTTCATCTGCGTAATAACAACCAGTGACACACAAACCTCCACAAATGTGTAACACGGTGAATGCATGTAATTCAGCCTTCATCCGCTTGTTGTTTCTATATATGTGTGTGGTTATTTTACTCATTACCAACATGACTTAAGCATATCCAGCTTGATGACACAACAACAAAGTAGAAAACTTTTTATATATCTTTTTTATTATATCCATAAAGCAGAATTTGGGGTGAGAGGAGGGAGGACAAGCAACATTTGGAACGCTGCTGTGCCGCAAACAAACGGAATCTGATGCCCCTGACTTTGAAGTTTGACAAAAATCCCGTCCAAAGGGCGGCTTATGTAATGCAGATGATGAATTGAGGGTTTACTGTTTAAGGCCAACTCTCTGCATTCACGGCTTTAACATCCCAACGTTGAGGATTAACCGGCGATGGTCACTGTCTCTGTGTTTTGAAAAAAACGTTGTTTTTTCTCAGCGATAAGTCAAACTTCTTGTTTGGACTTCTATTGTACTGCTGGCCTCTTGTTCGGTCCAGGGTGTCGTCCTTTTCTGTGCCTGGTTAATTGGAAACAAGTTAACCTAATTATCTTAATGGGAGATTATGATATTTTGAACTTTGACTGACCTACGTCAGGAAGCAGTTAACTGCAGCAACATCAACAGATCAGAACAGAGCCATTAACAGCAATGTGCCACCAACCAGTGATTGGGTCAAAAGCAGGTCAGAAAACCTGGGTTGTGACAAATCTGTGTGTCCTGGGAAGTATAATATTGTTACGTTGTCATATTGTTACGTTGTCATATTGTTACGTTGTTATATTGTTACGTCGTTATATTGTTACATTGTCATATTGTTACGTTGTTATATTGTTACGTTGTCATATTGTTACACCGTCATATTGTTACACCGTCATATTGTTACGTTGTTATATTGTTACGTCGTTATATTGTTACACCGTCATATTGTTACACCGTCATATTGTTACGTTGTTATATTGTTACGTCGTTATATTGTTACACCGTCATATTGTTACATCGTCATATTGTTACATCGTCATATTGTTACGTTGTTATATTGTTACGTCATCATATTGTTACGTTGTCATATTGTTACGTAGTTATATTGTTACGCCGTGATATTGTTACGTCGTTATATTGTTACGTCGTTATATTGTTACGTCGTTATATTGTTACGTTGTCATATTGTTACGTTGTCATATTGTTACGTCGTTATGTTGTTACGTTGTTATATTGTTACGTCGTTATATTGTTACGTCGTTATGTTGTTACGTTGTTATATTGTTACGTCGTTATATTGTTACGTCGTTATATTGTTACGTTGTTATATTGTTACGTTGTCATATTGTTACGTCGTTATGTTGTTACGTCGTTATATTGTTACGTTGTCATATTGTTACATTGTCATATTGTTACGTCGTTATATTGTTACGTCGTCATATTGTTACGTTGTCATATTGTTACGTTGTCATATTGTTACATTGTTGTATTGTTACGTCGTTATATTGTTACGTTGTCATATTGTTACATTGTCATATTGTTACGTCGTTACGTCGTAATATTGTTATATTGTTACGTCGTTATATTGTTACGTCGTTATGTTGTTACGCCGTATTCTTGTTACTTTATGCTGTTACATGGTCACGTTGTCAGGTTACAGTTCTAACCATGATGGGCTTTTCTTGAACCTTGACCAAATAGTTTTGTTGCCGAAATCATTTCACAACCGTGACCATGTGTCCTCGTGAGTAAGATATGCAACGTGTTTATAGGCCTCTTCTGTAAAGATCATTAAAATTTGATACAAAAGGCAGATGCTGTATGTAAAATATCTTAAATCTTCCCCATCAGATTGTTCCAAACATTAGTGCCAATTTTTCAGCGTTGGGCTTTCATTTCTTGATTTCTGGCAGAGATCTCCACGAAACATCCTTCCTCATTGGCTGGTCAGCCGTGCAGCAGCCAGTGAATTCACAATTTCTAGAAGCCAATTTGATTTTGTTCCTGCCAAATTATTTTTTGGATCGCAAAAATCTCATCGAACACAGGTGGGCTACCTTCCAAAGCGGCTAGTAGACCCGACAGACTTCAAAGTCAAAAGGAGCGCGCACACTCTCACACACACACACACACACACACACACACACACGCATGCATGCTCATAGCCTGCCACCCACCCACACACACACACACACACACACACACACACACACACACACACACACACACATACACACACACAGAAAGTCTCTCTGTCTCTTGATGGCGAATATTTCATGGCTCATTTGTCTGAGTGTCTGAACAACAGAAAGCCAGAGACACTGAGAAATAAAAAAAACTAATGATGGAGATCGGAAGAGAGAGGATGAATAATAGAAAGAAAAAGATGAGAGGGAGTGCGAATAATAAAAGAGAAGATGCGACAGAAGAGGGAGAATGGGTGTTGAAGTAATGATGCAGGAATAACATCCTCCTTATTGTCTCTGCATCCTTCGCGGGTCTCGTATCTCTGTCTTGTTCCCCTTCTGTCTCTACTTTTTGCCTCTCGATATCTCCGTCTCTCTTCCTGTGTCCCTCGTCTTTCACGTCATTTCATCATCAGCCACACAGCAGAGACAGGGCCAAGTCAAAAATCACTCCTTTTTATTTCAGACTCAAAGCAGAGGCCGTAAAAGATGTCTTAGTGGTTCACATCGAAGGAAGGATTACTGAGCAGCTCTACCCAAGATGTCACTGAAAGACATGCAAAAGAGCGACGAGGACCCCACAAAGAGACACAACACACACGGAAAACCCACACAAAGAGACTACGTAGATGAGGACTCGCAAATAGATCCAAGAAAACTACGAAGACCTGTTGAACTGGCACGAGGAGACACAAACTGGTCACAAAGAGATGCAAAAGGGCCGCAACGAAACACAAAATTACTCGTCAATTCACCACAAAGGGACCAAAATGGGCAAAATGACATGTGAAACAATTAAAACGGGACACAAACTGAAAGAAATAAGCAGTTGCTAAATAGTTTAAATAAAATCAAATCAAAATGAAATGAAGGAAATGCAAAACAACCATTAAGAAGGGCCTAATGGCCGTCAAGACACACAAAACGCTATCAAAGAAAAGGAGAACGGTCCAAAAGTCTTTCGAAGAGATGCCAAGCGGCCACAAAGAGAAGCAAATTGGTGACAAAATGACTACTAAGAGACACAAAACAACCACAAAGAGACAGAAAATAAACAGAGTTGGACTGTTGACAGCAGGGTTTCCATTTACAACTTGAATTAACATGTAGCTCAAATCCAGGTGGATCGCAGACGAAGTGCCGCCACGTTTCCACTATTAAATAATGAATGTCAGTGAGACGCACAGGTGTCCCCCCCCCCCCTCCCCCCTCCCCCCCGCAGGGCAGCGCTCGCTCGCAGCTAATTTAAAATGACTGGATTTGTGCGTTTGGAACTTCCGGCCTCTCCGGGGAAGTCCTCAGGCCGCGTGTTACATTTCTTTAACTTTAGAAAGTAGCCTTAATTAACACCCCACAGGCATCGGCTGCTCCTCTTCTGCAGAACCCTCCTATCGGAACAACGGCCACATGTTTCCATTTTAGACTTCTGGTGGTTTGACGTAACCGATTGTTAATAAGTAAACACAGAAGATTGAATAAAAGAAGCCGTTACAGCTCGGTTCAGTGCGAGAGGAAATTAATCCTTTGATAGGAATTTGACATCCCTGAAGTATGACTCCTTTCTTCTCCATTTCTCCATCTGACACTCCTCCTCCTCCTCCACCTCCTCCTCCTCCTCCTCTGCTCTCTCATTATCCGCTGCTTTAATTAGCCCGTCTGATCCGACAACTGGACTTCAGAGAGAAAGAAGAGAGAGAGGAAGATGGAGAGATGGAGACAGGATGCAGGAGAGAGATAAAGGAGGAAGTAAAGAGTGTTTTCTGAGGTTGACAGTGTACTTTGTGGGTTAATTACGCAGCCTTTCCCGCCCACTTCTCCTGATTTTGTTTAAGGAAAATGAATGAAGATGGAAGAGAGTGAAAAAATTCTCTTGATGGGAAAAAATGATATTCATATTATTTATTTATATTACACATTTTGCTTACTTCACCAGTTTTTGTCTTGTATTAATTACATTATTCATGTTATTCACTTGACCGTGAAGCCATATGTGATGGGAAGTATCAAATATTGCTTCAGGGTTCTTCTATTATTAAGAATTAAAGTTGACAGGTGAAGTTGAGTTGTCGTTTACACGATCAATGGATCAACAGCGTAGATTTTAATTACATTTTCTCTCAATTATTCTGCTTTTTTTTGTTTGACTTTGTTGAGAAAGGAATCAGGAAAAAATACAGTAACATTTTTTTTTATTCATTGAGAACATAACCGGCAGATAAAACAAAGAATTGTGCATTTCTGCTGCTCGTGACTTTGGTTTCAAAATATTTGCATCTTTCTTCTGACAACATTTGGGATAAACTCCGGATAAATTGTATTGTGTACGTGTTATTCTCAGTATAAACTTTATTGTGTATGTGTTATTCTCAGTATGAACTTTATTGTGCATGTTTAATTTGCAGGATAAACTTTATTGTGTATGTGTTATTCTCAGTATGAACTTTATTGTGCATGTTTAATTTGCAGGATAAACTTTATTGTGTATGTGCTATTCTCAGTATGAACTTTATTGTGCATGTTTAATTTGCAGGATAAACTTTATTGTGTATGTGCTATTCTCAGGATAAACTTTATTGTGTTATTCAGCAAGCTGCCACACCGCTCAAAATGCTACTTCTTTACTTCCTGCAGAAGACATGCTCGTTTATCCTGCACAACGCTTTCTTAACTATTTATTTCTTGACGCTGCCGTCTTTGCAATGAGAACGATGCCTCACCGGCTTCCGAGTCCTTCTGGATCGTGAGTCTCGCTGGCAATTCAACTAAAGTCTTTAACCGTCTTTAGCATCCGGACTTCACAATGACAACCAAATGTCTGTCAACACAGGTGTGCAGGGTCGTGTGCAGGGTCGTGTTGTGTGCAGGGATTGTGTGCAGGGTCGTGTCGTGTGCAGGGTCGTGTTGTGTGCAGGTATTGTGTGCAGGGATTGTGTGCAGGGTCGTGTTGTGTGCAGGTATTGTGTGCAGGGATTGTGTGCAGGGCCGTGTTGTGTGCAGGGTCGTGCGCAGGGTCGACTGACGCAGACTGTCAAACAAAACCCAACACTACATTTATCTTTTGTCGACAGGTTGTGGCTTAATGGCTGAGACGTTACGGCGATTGTGCGCCGCCGCGGCCCTCGCCGTGTGTGTGTGTGTCTGTGTGTGGTTGTGTTTTTAAATAATTAATGTACACAACGGTGCTGTGGATCATGCATTCGGGCGTAGAGAGAAAAGATGAAGAGAGACTTTTTATGTCAACACACACAAAGCAGATTAATGTTTTTGTTTTTTTCAAAACGCTGCAGCACGTTGTGCCCGAACAGGAAAACGTGAACAATGCAGCTTTACACAATTTGATAAATGAAACATGAACAAATTTACAAGAATTGAACTCCATTGACCTTCTTCAGGCAGAAAACCGTCCCTCTGCTCCAGATCGGCTTAAACTCGCCACCAAGATGCATTTCTGCAGAGGCCCTTGTCATTAGTTTTTGCTTCTTTGCCTCGGACAGACGACTTTTAAAATAGCTTTTTAAAATGTTGTTCCAAAGACTGAACACGTGCTCTGCTGCCGCACTGGAGACTGGAATTAGCAGCAACGACGTTTTAAAAAACATTTCTCCCCGGAAAGTGATCGGAGCTCCTCGAGACTCGAGGGAATGTGAGATTTACTGTCCCTGAAAAGCAGCCGTGCAGCCACATCGGCCCCCTGGTTTGACCCGTAGTGGTCATAGGAACCTAATGGAGACACATTATGGAGACACGCCAACAATATTGATATAATGACATAATGATAATTATGTCATCATGTATTAAGATATTATGTCTCCCAAGAGAATAACAAGTGGAAAGAAATCCCATAAAATGTGATTAGTTTGTTTTAAAGTTTGTAGCGAATTAGAATCTACATTTGTCAAGTGTTTAAAAACCTGCGCATGAAGAACACTTGGTACTTATTGCAAACAAGATATTATTTTAAAATTCAATAGTCTTTATAACATAGAGAGGAAAAATTATCCCATATTCTGATTTCTCATCCTGACGCCTCGGCTGCAACAGCTTTTTATTACAGATGTTCAGATCTAATAGCGTGAGAACTGCAGATGCACCTGTGGATATTGATTATGTCTGCTTAATCCAATGCCGTGCATCCAGGTGAGCAGCCTGAGCCCTCGTGCATCCAGAAGTCAGTGACTCAATAACACATTAAGTCATGTTTCTACGGGCTGGTTCGCGTTATCATGTCATGTGTTCATTTGTCAAGCGATAGTTTGGTATTTCAGATTTCATAAAAAGTGCATCAGGAGCATCTCGTTCTCTCTGGAAGCTGTGGCTTTGTGTTTCTGTTGAGCTGATCACCTTGATTACACACTCGACTGCACAGCGGCTGCCAGGCCGAGCTCACGTAGCACACACAGGGAGGGGATTGTTGTTATTGTTGTTGCAGACTCAGTTTCCTTAGTACAGAATATCATCATTGCAATTCTTTCTGTTGTTGCAATATTCTAACCTGAAACCACGGCGCCCGAGCCGCGTTAAAACAGCTCTGAGCTTCTGGAAGTATTAAAACAAGCTCGGCCGCCGTTAGCTCGTCTTTAGCTTGTCGCCCGCTCAACGTGTAAAGTTCACCTTTTCCCATCTTTCCCCTGCTGGTCCCTGAACGCAAGCTCTTTGTTTAAATGAATCTGGCCCTTAAAAAAAGTCACGCCGAATCTGCTGCGCGAGAGGAAGATGCGACGCGGGTATTGACATTAATATCGCATCCCTTTTCAAAGACTGTTTGCTATGCTGTGTCGAGAACACGACCCACATTCTAGCCAAACAGTCCGATCCTATGAATAAACATTGTTTGAATTAAGGCCCGCGCTCGCTCTCTCACACACACACACACACACACACACACACAAAGTGCACGTTGTCCCGAGTGTTTACAGGAAAGCCTTCGGCTGACGACCCGTCTCTCTCGATTACAGCGCGGCCCTTATTTCAGGTTCCGGAGTGACACTGATCACGCATGAGGGAAGAAAAAAAATGGAGCTGTGTTTTTCAAACGTAGCCGGAGCATCACCTTTCCCACCTTTAAGTAAACGAGGGGCCAGGCTGCTCCACCTCTACGTCACAGTCGATATTAAAGGCTTTCATCCTGGGGGGGGCTACGGAACCTGGAAATCACAGAGAAGCACATTGATTGAAGACGCAGATCAAAATGCATTTGAGTGGCGGCTTTGATAAAATGCTAACCAAAGCTTTTGTCTTCAAAAAGCATTTCAAGTGCGGCGGGTGAGGACCTTGGCACGCCGAGGGAACACCGGGCCGAGTGGATGCGCCATTGGAGTGTGAGTGTGTGTGCGTGTGTGTGTGTGTGTGTGTGCGTTGTAGCAGGGATGTATCTGCAGCCAGAGGGCCAGATGGAGACAAATGGATGATCTTTCAAGACAACAGCCCTCCAACTAACACAACAGACACTCTCACTAATCACACTCACACACCCCACATCCACTGATACACAGAAACTCACTCTCTGCACACACACACACACACACACACACAGACCGAGTGCAGTGTATAGACGTACTTAGCTGTTGTTTAAAAAGAAAATTGTATGTCACTTTCAAAGCAGACTCACATGTTACTTCCATTAAAAGAAAGTTAAAGAACCTCTCGAGCAAATGCCTAAATTATGAAACGCATGACAAATAAATCAGCGTATGCGAGACCAAAATTGCCTCCTGAAGGAACATCATGTAGGATTCATTACACTAAATGACTCCTCCTCGGTCACCCTTCCTTTACCAGGTTTGTCCCTTCCGGGCTCCTGCAGAAACACAACTCATCCGGTTGTATAGAGCGAATATATGAGAAAATGACTCTACTCATCACATGATTTATTATTTCAGTAAACATTGAACCAAATGTCCACCCTGCTCCATTGACTCCATTCCAATCAACCCCTTATTCTGTTGGCATCGATCCGTCCAAAGGCAAACACTTTTTCGTTCAACCGTTGCGCGGGTGTACGTGTCGATTAACGGCGGTAGAGATGAAATAAAGACATTCGCAAACGCGCCTTTAATGCTCCACCGTACTTCCCGTCTCACGTCTCTAATGTGGGGGAATAAGCTGCTGATGAACTGCCCAACGTGTCGGGTCCCTCGTTGGTCTTATGGATTTTCTTGAAACCTGCAGCGTGACCAAGAATAATGATTTTGGATCGCCACTTCAACGCCCTGGATTTGGACAGGTTCGCACTGCTTGTAGACCCCCCCACCTTTTAAACCCCCAACCCCCCCCATCTATTTCCTCCAGATGACGTCCGGCTGAACTGCCGGGGCAAAGACAGCGTGACCAGGAAGAGGCTTAGTCTCACTTGCTGCCCCGGCTCATTCCTGCCACTTTTAATAAAGTGACTTTTTGCTGAACCTGAACTCTCCCTCATTGCGTTGAGAGCGTTAACCTCTCCAGCGAGGCCGCAGCACTGACACACACTTACATTTATATATAAATATATATATATAGAGGTGTGCACACACTTGTATATATAGAGGTGCGCACATACAGTACGCGGACACACGCACAGACACACACATCGCCGGGGCAGATACACCAATCAGCCCACGGCTCTGTATCAAAGTCGGACACACACCCAAAGGCTTAGTTAGGATTAGACCGCACACGCCGACACAAACACACACTCTGCAGATAGAAAATCACACCCACGCGCACACACACACACACACATAAACAGATGCTCGTTTTGCACACACGTCTACTGTCATGCTGCCTCACGCACACAAACACACACAAAAAAAGAGAGACGTAGGGTTTCTCATTATCATGCATAGTGGTAGTGGTTGCATTGATTTCCATTCTGTCTTCAACTTACCCCCCACAGAACGTGTGTGTGTCTGTGCCTGTCGGTGTGTGTGTGTGTGTGTGTGTGTGTGGTCAGCAGAGCTTCTCCAGGCTGAGTGAAGATTATGGCTCACAGATTTTTCACTTCTCTTTATTTTCACTTCTACCTCCTTCCTGCTCCGTCACTCCCCCTCCCACTTGCCTCTTGTCTCTTTATTACCGTTCACTCAATCAATCTCTGTCACCCCCCGTATCCCCAAAAAATGTCCCCCGAAGGAATTTTCTGAGAGGCAGGCGAGAACGAGAGGAAGAGATAGAAGCAGAGCGATAGAAGGGGATCGGGTGGATGGAGAGTCCGAGGAGGGGCGTAGAGGGGAAGACACAGGAGGAATTCATTAAGGAATAGGGGCGACAGAATATGTGTGACAAAAATCCACTGGAAAAAGGAGCGTTGAATGAAACTGTTGAAAAGCGCACTGACGTCCAGCTGGAAGCTGGAAGCGTCTCCTCCGGTCAGAGGGGTCGCTCAGCCGAGATGTCGCGAGCTTTATAGCGATATTACGGGGTGTCTTATCCGCCGGCATTGCTCCATTCTAATTAACTACCTCGCAGCGTGTACATGGGGCTCCTCAGACATTTAGTTAATGGTTTGCAGCAGGGCATGAGCAATCCAATACTGCAATTAGAAAGGTTTACTAACTTCTTGCGAGAGATACCTGCAACGTAATTACTTAAAGCCTAAACCCATAATGGCAAGACACAATTTTTTTTTTAGAGGCAGATTTAGTTAATGAGTTTCAGAGCAGAATAAAAGCAGTGAATCCGATGAATCACTGTCAGCTGAGCCGGGTCTGGCTGTAGGATTTAAAGCACATAATTCCAGCATTTGAGTGGTGAATTAGAAATGAAATGCAGACAATGAGGTGCAGATTTGCAGTCACACACATTGGGGCTGTCAATCAACACTGTTTGACCCAAATAGAATCTTCCTTACTTTCTTTCTTACTTTCAATAATCGTATTGAATTAATTGTGAATTGTGAAATGAACGCGTAGTTTAAAACTACTGCCTTCGGCCCGTCGACCCACTATCAAGACTGCAAGGGCATCAAACAAGTTCATCACGTCGTGTGTATTGATAACAATGCTTCTCAAGAGAAACTGTCCCATTAGCCCCATTTGCGCTTAGCCGCGCTAGCTGCATACAAACAGCTGTTTCAGCTGCATTAGCCTTGCTAGCTGTCAGTTTTTGCTCTGGTATTTGCCTCATTAGCTCCTAGCTTTGTTAGCTGCTTTAATTTAGCAGATAGGTCACCTGTATTAGCCGTGTTAGCTGTTAGCTTCCACAGCTCCATTAACCCATCAGCTGTTATCGCCGTCTGCCAACGACGAGTAACAATTAGCGACAGTAACACATTCAAACACATCCTGTAAACACACATGTAAATGCACTTCGTAAACAGTTTTGTATATTTCCAGGACATCTGGTAAAACGTTAAAAGCAGTGAGCATAAATTGGATGATGTTCCGTACTTTTCTTATCTCAAACAAATCCCACAGAAGACCAAAACCAAACTGCTCCCAGGCTTTATGTTAAGCTCGATTATCAACTCCCGCGTCCAGCTTCACACGTGAGCGTGGGATTTGGTTCCTCTCATCCATGTCTTGGGGAGAACCAGTTTATTTCCCAACATGTGGAACTGCTTTGAAAATCCCCTCTAGATATGTATTTAAAACCCTGGAATAGTTAATTGTGCCTTGGATTCCATATTTGTTTTTGTTTTTTTTCACAAAAACATCCCCAATTAAAATGACAAAAATCACCACGTCTCCTTCTCCCTCATTAAAAACAATGAATACGTGAATATGCTAATCCTAACTCTATTTTTCAGTTCATGTGAACCGAAGGTTTCACGTTTCCACAGCGCACCTCTTAAAGGCGACTCTCCCGTGACCGACGACGTCACACACCCCGTCTCTCGAGGGAGAAATACCGACAAATAAACAAGAAGAACAACAATCCGGATTCATCCAATTCCCGATCCCCATGTTGCCCACGCGCGTCCCCCCCCCAGGATCTCACCCCACCCTGCATTTCATTTCAATGCTTTCTTGGTCTTTTTTCGGCAGAATTTGCGCTGCAGGTGTCGGCGAAAGCCGCTGGTTTCCATCCATGTTTGTTTTGGTACTAGGATACAAAAGAAACTGCGTTCTCGAGGGATTTGAGGTGGTCGTCTACCTCCGGGAACTCTGCTTCGGTGTGACGCCTTGTGTATTATGAATGTGTAAGTGTATCTACGCTGCAGCCTGACTGTCAAAGACAAGAACACAACAAGAAATGTGACTCGGTGGAAATAATTGTTGTGTGTTGTTTGTTTAGTCCGGGCCTTTTAAACCTTTTTGCATGTGGTGCTGTTTTTGCATTTTCTTGTTAAAAGTGTTATGGTTAAACTAATGACTACGCCACAATGTACATCCTGAAAGCAGCACGTGATATAATAACTAAGAAACAATAAAAAAACATTTATTCTGACTCAAAGGACTCCACTTCGAGTTCGCGCTCTCAATCTCCGGTCCTCTTCCATGCAGCTTCTCATGTTAATAATTCCACCGCATTAAACTTCCTTTTAACAGAGAAGCGAAGCTTCGTGCTGCAGGTGTTTCATCACCAACACACTGAGTTTATTTGCTCATACATCAATCCCCTCCCGGCTACTTACCCGTCGGATAATACGTTGCCCTCTAGATGACGAGGCCCCCGGCGCGAGCGAATCATACAGTACGACCGAGCTGAACTGACAAATGCAAAGTACAACCTTGCTGAGCCCGACCTCGATCCCTCTTGTCTCCCGACTGCACCGGCCGTAACTAATCCCCCCCCCCCCCCGTCACCCAATCCCTATACATCTGCTTTTATTCTCTCGCCCTCTATCGCTCATTTCTCCCCGTAACTTCCTCTGCAGTCTCCCTCTTTCCTCTCCCTTCTTTCCCCCCATCCATCACCCCCCCTCCCGCCTCCCTCTCTGCTCCCATTTCTCTGCCATCTTCATATTCATCTCTTTTCTCCGTCAGGGGTAGAGGAGGCCGGGTGTCATTTAGAGAAGATCGCAAACACACACACACACACACACTCAAGTTAGCTCCGTCTATCCATTGTTTGGCGTGCAGCTGCTAAACTAGATGTTATGAAGTGCAACTGGTGCTCTGTTTGGGGGGGAGAAAGAGTAATGGAAAACGAGGAGGAGGAGGAGGTGGGAGGGAGGAAGAAAAGAGGAAGGGGGGGGAGAGTGGATTTAGAGAGAGAGACGAGGCGGGGAAGATGGAAACAGGAATGAAACACAAGAAAAAGCGGAGTGGAGAGGAGGGGGGGGAAGCAATCCTGTTGGCGCTGATAGATTTCTGGGAGAACAATGTTATCTCTTTCTCCCTCTCCACACACACACACACACACACAAACACTCTCACACACACACACACACACACACACAGACGCACATCTTGTAATAGAGGGAGCTAACAAATCTTTGTGGGGAAGTACATGTTTCCGCAGCCTTTTATTTTACAACCAAGAGGAGCTCCAAAGGCGCAGTCGACTCACAAAGAAGTTGTAGCGCGGTGAACCCGCCGCCGCATACAAATCCGTGTGTGTGTGTGCGTGCGTGTGAGTGAGCCAGCTGAGGCTTCTCCGTTTATTTACATCCCACGCCGCAGGGGGCCGCGTGGTGAGGAACACGGTAAACCGAGGGAAGCCGGATGCAGCGCTGCCAGGTTCCGCTTTTGGAAGATAACACACTTTAAAAAACTCAAAGAAACTGAACTTGAAAAATTTGAAACTGAAATTAGAATTTATATTTTGACTTTATTGTGTTAAAAAATTGAATTTGAATTCCATAAAATTTTAAACGCAAGCTGCATTTGATCCACAATGAAAAATAAATTCTATATTTAGAAAAATTCAATAAAAAAATTGAGTTTACACTCGTCTTTGTGCCTGTTCGCAGAGAGATCTGATCGATTTAGCGGACAGAAGCAGCTGCGTAACCAAACTTCATTTATTTTGGCTGCTATCTCGGCAGTATTGGTGGATTTGTTTCATCGAAAAATATTTAAAGCTTTTATTTTGAAACGGCACAACGAGAATAGGACTCAAATAGCCCTTTGCTCTCGCTCTAAAAGAAGCCCCCCCTCCGTGTGAGCGGAAGATGATGGAGACCTGGGTTTGATGAATTATCCAGATTGTGTCCGCATGGCGTCCACGCCTTGCTGAGATCTGAGCTCAGTGCGGGTCGGTCCGCCTCGGCATGCGGTCCGGCTAATGGGGTCCCAACGTGAGAAAGACCCGGTCTGGGTTTGTGCCGACTGCACAGTCGATGAGGCGTAGCGTCGGTCAGGTGTCAAACTTTGCATTGAACGGGGGAAAAAAACGTACAAGAAGAATCACATCCTGTCAAATAAACAAACACTTGTTAAGAACCCAGTTCTTAACATTCGGTTCGTAACCGTCGGGATGGATTTTAAAAGGCGACCGAGAACCAAGACGCGCCACAAACCGCTCCTGCCGAATACTCCACTTCTCCGTGGTTCATGTGTATATTCAGTATTCTTCAAGTACTTGTTCCGTGGCGAGAAACTACTCATGCGAAGAATTTCCCATCAACAAACCGCAAACGTGAGATCATTTCCGATGTTGAGGATCTAATACGGATTTTTCAGCCTGAACATTTGTTGCACTGCAGGAGCAGTTTGTCAGTAATGCGTTATGGACTACTGACCCTGGATCTGCCACAACAATGATCCGATCCCCGATATGAATAAAACGTCGGCGTCGGGAAACCGTTTTCTCTGATGTGGTTTGTAACCCGGGTGCTGGAGGCCGACGCGCTCTCACGCTGTGTGGTGTGGGTTGAATGATAGACGCTGGCCCCGGTGTTGGAGCCTATTTCTGTCAACCGCGGACCCGTGAATGCATTATCATATCTCAGAGCATATGTCTTGCGCAGAGTAATAAAGTCTGGGTTTGCAGCAGTCTGGATTTATGTGCGCAATGATTTTCTGTAAAACACATTAATACTGGAGCCTGGTGATGCTGATACTGAAAATAAACATGGGGAGGTGGTAGAAGGGGGTCCTGTATTGTAACAGCTGTGAAACCAAACTGACCACAGCAGTTAGTCCGTCATGAAAGAGATGATTGTCCGAGAAATGTCTGAAAAATGTCTGAAAAAGAAGTGTGAAAATGTCTCAGAGATATGTGAAAAATGTCAGAAAAAAGTGTGAAAACTGTCGGAAAATCTGCAAAAAAAAAACGCCATAAAAATGAGTGAAAGATAAGTGAAAACTGTGGTGACTATTAAATGTATTTTTAAAAGATTTTCCGACTGGGTTCTGTTTCTGTGACAGAATCGAGAAGTCAAACTGAGCTGAAAAAGAGACTCGTTCCCTGCAAAATGCTTCGATTCTCATTCTTCTCTGCTTCGCACTCTCTGAAGATTAAACGTGGACACGTGCAGGTCAGGGGGGCTAAACGCAACCCTTCTCCTTTTTAACCCGACATAAATCGGTCTTAACCTTGATGTCTAGACACCGTTTGACCTGCTCGCCGTGCTCGCCGGGTTCAGGGGAGCCGAGGGATATCGGTGACAGCGGAAGGCTCCAAAGACGCCACCTGATCGACCACGCGGGCGTCCGACCAGACGGCGAGGAAACGGAGACGCGCTTTTTCCACTCCGCAACGCAATCACGTGGCATTTTACACCCCGGGTTCTCGGAGCGGCGAAACGTTCCCTCGACCTCGACACACTCACAGCTGCAAATCCAATGTCGTGCTTGGTGGGGTTTTTTTTAATTTTTTTTATAAATGTGGCCTTTTGTCTGTGCAAACCTGTCAAAATTAGATTAGTTTTCCCCAGCGAGCGTGGCCTTTACACTTATGTAAGTGTGTGCGTTTGTATACGCACGTCCACACACGCACACACACACACACGCACACGCATGCACGCTCTCAGGGATTGACTTCCGGTGTGTGAGGCCAATTCATTTTGCCACAAGTGGTCCTAGATTGGATCTGCTCAGAGTCCCATTACGACTCACCTTGGTTGACCTTAAGCTGCCCCACTTCAACCCCCCCCCAAACACACACACACACACACACACACACTTAACCCATGCACGCACACACAGACAAAGAACCTCTCAATACTATGTTGAGTCACACACACACACACACACAGGTAGCCTATCAAGAGACACAGGTCGGGTCGTCAGTATCGAGTGCAGACGCACACACACACACACACACACACACACACACACACACACAGAGCGTTATTGATTTGCTGTAACGCTATCTAGATGGGATCATCTCTATTGATTTAGAAAGAGGGGTCACTCTGATCAATGCTATCTGCTCGTCCGCCGTGTCATTAGAGCGCAGCCCGAGTGCCAAAATATCGGACCATCTTTCTTTTCCCTTTTTACAAAAGAGCCACGAGAGCCCGGGTGGAGGAGGGGGGAGGTGGGGGGGGGTCAGAGGGGGGGGGAGAAATCTCCCGCTTTTGATCTCAGGTAACAACAAGCGTCGCGACAGTGCCGACGTGCCCCTGAGCAAGAGGATCCGTGTGTTGTAGGCGCCCCGCTACACGGGCCGAGTCCTTTGCGGTCACCGAGGGACGGTCGATGGCGGCGTCAGGTAATATTTAGTCATTTGACAGACGATTGTGATTGTTTACCTCGTTTTATTGTTGTTTTCATTCGATGGAAATGATTGGAAAGATTTGTCAGAATTCTCAAATAATTTTTTTTTAAGCAAATTAAACCCTAGAGATGAGGACGTCATCTTGAGGCCGATAAAAGATTAATTTGTACAAATATTATATACACAATAGTCAACAGTGAAAATAATTATGAGCTGCAGCCGCTTATCGGCGAGGAGCTTAAACCGGCACAGACACAGATGTGATGCGCTAAATTAAACTACTCAGCTTATCGTGGAGTTACATAAATGGTTTTCCTATATTGTTCAAAATCTGTCCACTTTTTATCGTACACATACATCATATGAAAACTAAGCAACATTTCAGTGTGGTTATTTTATGCGTATGCGCGGTCTGATAACACCCGGCTAAGGATGCAAATTTAAAAGCGATCTTCACAGGAATCGACATATATGCATACACGCAACTTCTGTCCTGGTAATAAATGATCACACGGCGAGATGAGACATGCTGTTAACATGTGAAATTTTCTTTTTCATTGTGCCAAAGGCTTTAATCTGTCTGTTGAAAGTAATCCTTATATCCCGCAGCTCTACCTGCCAGACGTAAGATACGACCACAGAAAACACCACTAATAACAGATGTAAAAAGGTAACGTGTGGATCTACAGATAGAGAATCCTTCTTTTCTGCCCTCTTTCGCTTCAGACCTGCAGAATAACAGCATTTGGTCTTCAAAAGGCGGTTTGGCCGTGGCGTTTGTGGTAAAGGGCGAGCAGGACTCACATGGAGAGTTGGAGGCCGTACAAATGTGGAGCGAAAAAAATATGTGAGTCCCTCCAGCTGTTGAGGCCAGATGTGTCCCTTTTCCCCATCAGGCTTTGCACCACTGCTCCTTAAACTGCATTGAACACACACACACACGGACACACACACACACATAACCGCGGATGTAGTAATTAGATTAGTTAAAACCTAAATTTAAAAGACTTTCCGTGGATGTTCAAGAAGGAGACACGTCCAACGACTCAATAAGGATTTAAAGTTAAATGCGATGTTATTCATTTGCTCGTCAAAAATTTCCGTCAAACTTTATCTTTACAAAAATGGATAATCGGTTGATTTAGAAAAGTCTCTTTTCCCAATGCATGTCTATTGGAAAACGTTTTTTTTTAATAATGAATTGTGCACTTCCAGTGTTGGACTGCTAGCTAGCTCAGTGGCTGGCTAGCACGTATGCTACAGACCAAAGCTAGCAGCAAAGCGGGCTAACGCCGCCCTGCTCATTGAATCCAATTCCAAATTGCACATCAAGATAATGATATTTCTTATTTTAGAACACAATCATTGTCGCATTCCCAACCGTGCAGCCGGAGGAGACACTTTCAAGCAGCATTTAAAGTAAAATCTATTACGGAAAGGGAATATTATTCGTTTTTAAATTGCTATGCGCTAACTTTTTCTTACGTTTCCTCCACCAGTTGAATCATAAGTCCCCGTTTAGACGTTACGGAAATGAGTCAGCGGGACGTCAGACGGGACGCTCGCTCGCTGACCTCCTGCTGTCTCCAGACTCACGTGTTCCCTCGAGTGGCAGAACAGAGATGTTTAGGGAGTTATCTCGTTTTCCTCGTGGCTGCGAGGACACCAGGTTCACACGCGACGACAGCAGCGGACGCTCTCCCCCGTCCGCAAAGCACAGCGCCGCTTTATCTCTCCATCCGTCTCCTGCACACACGCTCACGCTGCAGAATCGCCTCCAGTGGAGCGCGTCTTATTGGCCTCCTGTTTGACTTCCTCTTCGGTGCGTGTCTTTGTGAGGGCGCATGAGATCCAGATGGAGGTGGTTTTATAATCACGGGACAGTTGTTGTTTTCATTATTACTTTATCGGTGTTTTTTTTTTTTTACTGCTCACTAAACTGAGAGTGGAGAGGAGGTGAGGAGGGTGAGCAAGGCAGAGGAAACCGGAGGAGGAGAGACGAGGAGAACAAACAGGAGCGCAATGACTGAATGCTGAGAGGAGCAAGATATATGGGAGAGGAGGGAAGGTATTTTTTTAAAAACAAGACGAGGTGAGGGGAGGAGAGACGACAAATGAGAGGGGGAACAGATGGATGAGGGGAGGAGGATCAACACAGGGGAGGAGAGAGGTAGACAAAAGAAGAAAGGGGAGATAAAGAAAAAGGAGAAAGCAAGGTTGCAAAAAAACAAGGAGAGGAGACAAAAGGTGACCGAAAAAGGTAAGTGGAGCAGCAATTATTGATGAAAGGAAAGGGGAGGAGCGATGAGAGGAGGAACACAGGATGCCAGGAGGAGAAATAAAGACAAAATACCAAAAAGGTAACGAAAAGATGAGAGGAGACTCAACAAGCAGCAGGAGATAAATGAAAAGAGGAAAAGATGAGGAGGATAAGGGAGGTCGGAGAGGGGTCGGAGGAAACAAGGAGAAGAGGAGTCAAAGCAAACCAAAAAATGTGAGGAAGAGGAAATGAAGAGCAACAGGGGGGCGAATAAATTGGGGGAAAGAGGTGATGGAAGGATGAGTAGAAAGGGAGAGCAAGGGAGGAGGAGGAGAGGAAGAAAGTGGAGGATAGAAGTGATGGAGGCAGGAGAAACTGAGGAGGAAGAGGAGCAGCTCAAAGGACATGTCACGATGAAGAGCGGGGAAATGAAAGGAGGACGAAAAAGAGAAGATGTGACGCATCAGGAGAAGAGAACAGAGCACAGAAGTGACTTTTAATTGTTATTACTTCGAAGCGCGACTGCGATCCGTAAACACTTGTTTGTTACGACGGCTTCTCACACACTTGCCTGTAACTTTCAGAACTACTCACACATGCCGTTCATTCAGGAACATCTACGCATGGAGCTTCCTCACACGTTACGTCTAACAAACACTTGTGATGCCAACCGCCACAGAACTAAATGAATATGGATGAATGGGATCATCTCGTGAAACGAGATGGAAGGTAATCCAGGAAGGATGAAGACCATGGACGGAGCCGCGGACAAAACTAGATGTTGACTTTGCGCCTTTACGCGTTTCCGCATGTGTGACACGCGGCTGAAACACCAGACGAAACGCGCGCTTTGGGTCCCAAACAACGACATCTCGAGGTGTGCGAACACAGCGCCAACATTTAGTTTAATTTAATAGATAAGGACAAATAGATGAAGCAATTCCTCCCGTATTTAAACCCAACCGCAATCTCTTCTTAAACGTAACCAAGCGTTTTTTTGTACCTGGACCAGATGTTAACCACATGTGTCACATCATATAAAGGGTTAGTCGTTAGTTCCGCCCTAAAGCGTAATCTGCTTCATGGTCGGACCCTAAATGGACTGAATAAAACTAGACGAGCAGACTCATGTTTACAATGTTTACTGAGGGAATAAAAAGAGGAGTCATTTTCTCATAGACGTTTATGAAATCAGAGGTGTTGCCCCCTGGTGGCCACTAGAGACCAATCAGAGCGGACTGAGCTTTTTTCCGGGAGGCGGGGCCAAAAGAGGCGGGTGCAAAAAATGTAGCGTTTGTGTGGACGCCGGTACATTCATTGTAAAATGTATTTGCATTGAAGCATGAATTAAAAAGAGGAGAACAACATCGCAAATGTTACGCGGCCCGTGAAAGCACGAGGAAGGAAGGAATACATGAGTAATTATGCAAATGTCTGTTTCGAATATGATTGCAGACAAAACGGGAAAAACAGAAGCAGACAAAACTTCATCTCATCTTTTCTTTTTTCTCCATCTGTTTCTGTCACTTTCTCCCTTTCTGACTCTCTGTCTCTCTCTCCCTCCCTCTCCCCGTCCCTCCCACCACATTCGCAGGGTTCATCCAAGTCGCGTCGACGCCCACTCACCTCCAACACGCTACCGCAGTTTCCATGGTAATCGAGTAGCGACCGTGCTACATAAATATGTACTTTAACATTCGGCACTCAACAACTCATTAAGAACATCCTTGGATGAGAGATTCATCTCTCAGGGTGTTGTTCTTCTTAAAGGGCCATTGCAACCATTTTCTTTTCTTTTTTTTTAATCTAATTGTTTTGTTAGCGGTGTTTCTGCGAGGAAAGAGAAGCGAGGACCTGTGTGCTTTTCAGCATGCATGTAAAAAAGGAGAAGAAAATCGAAAAAAATAGAGCTGGAGCTGCTCCACAGAAGCGTGACATGATGGTAAATGTGACCCAGGGTGGTTAGGGGGGGCGGAGGGGATGGGGGGTATTTCACGAGTACAAGAGAACATTTTCTAGTTCACGACTCGTGAGAGTCGGAACAAAGCGTATTTGGTTGTAAAAGCTCCAGTGCATGTGTTCACAAAAACAGTTTCCCATTTATCGGTATGTGAGGCAGCGTGTGAGGGTAAACCCCCCCGAGAAATACTCCACCCCCCACCCCCTCCCCCACCACCTCGTACCTCACTCGCTCCATCGGCTCCTGTATCTCAATCAGTTTTCACATAAATGTTTTTATTGACTTCTTGAAGGAAGCACTTATTCATAAAGGTCCTCTCAATGGATTAACATTTAAGTCGTCCCTATAATAAGGAGCATTATTCAACCAACGTCGGTTACGTCTGTATTATTCTTGACTATTTGAAGGTTCTTTTATTGACGCTTTCGACCCATTTTGTAGCTTTCTTTTTGTCCTCATTTGTTGTTCAAATATTTTTTTTTGGGGGGGGGGGGTCCTTAATCTAAGGCCAGATCGTGAAGCCTGACGAGAGAAACCACTGTGATGTGTTGAAAAAATTTGACCAGGCAGTGAAATTACTGTAAATTACTGTAACTGTATGTATGTATGTAACTGTATGCAAAAGAGTCTCTAGTTGCGGACGTAACTCGAGGATTTGACGGCGATGAAACGAGAGCCATGACGTTTAACCACAGAAAAGCTCATTATCTCTTACTGGTGGTTTTCAGGCTCAAAGATTTGTCATTTAAACAAAACGCGAGTCCCTGTATCCGCTCTGCGGGCCTCTACGTGTGGTTTCTGTACTTTCTTTGGACATTTTAGGTTGAATTTTAGTAGCAAGGAAGACAATTACTCCGCAATAGTCGGATTATTGAGCTGTACGTTCCCTCGGGGGCTTCTTCTCAAGTGGAGAAAAAAGGCCGGTCGGTACAGAGCTTCTTTTTTTTCCCGGCATCTCAACACGTGATCACATAACTGGTCAAACATCTTCTAGGGATACTTGTTCTTGCAAAAGACGCGTGAATGTGGGGCGGGAGGGAAATCCCTTCTGAAGAACACTGTACTCTTCTTCTCCCGTTTACTCAGACAAGATCCGTCGTTAGAAATCTTCCACTTCACTGAGATTCTCTCTTGGTCATAATCTGCGCTCTAAAACCCTGATTTTATTTACTGGGTATTTACATTTCCCTTCATTTGTTTGCACAAGCGATCAATAATATTTACGACGTGATGGAAGATTTGATGTAGTTTGGCGGCTATTAGGTTTTCACATCTCAAAGATTGCACAACTTTTCTTTTTTAACACGGATACAACATTCAGATGTCGCTCTCACATTCTAGTCGCTTTTGTCTATTACACACAGCCCTCCTCCATCGAGAGGAATCTTTGGTCAAAGGCACAACAAACGTTAAAGACGCTGTTCATTTACGGTTACTAGGCAACGTGTCAGAGTTGTTCATTACCGTCGCCACGACAACATCGATGGGACATTTTAAGGCACAGTTTACCTAAGCCAGGCCTATGTTTCCTCTTTCCCTTTGATATTAAATCTTTTACGTAAAAAGGACAAAGAAAAACATTTCATATTAGTCGCTCCTCATTTCAGGCGTAACTTAGTAGATGGCTTAGAACATATCGATAGTTCGGTCAATCCTTTAATGCGCGAATCGTTTGGTTATTTTCTCACACCAAAAGAAAGGACGCCTCTGTTTCTACGTCTGCTGTGCCCTTTGACCTTGGGAAGAGCGAACCGCAAACACACGCGGAGAAGATTTGAAATGAATTTGGAAATGAATTAAGAAGAAAGAAAGGATGGAGTCAGTCGGACGTTAATGTCAACGTGTCGACAGAAACAGGGTTTAGTTTTGAAACTCCCTGAATGTCCCACATGATCACACACACACACACACAAAAAACACACAACTTGTTGGTTCTGCCAAGTAGTCGGGCTCTGACAGAAATACACACACATGCACACACACACGCACCCGTTACTGAAACACACTGATGCATGTGGAAGAAAATTTGTGTTGCACACACGCGCACACACACGCGCACACACACGCGCGCCATGCACTCTATCCGTCCCTTTGGAGCAGATGGCTCCACAGTCATAGCTGATGTTTCACACATCAATGAAGCACACCATGTACTCACAACTACTGAACACACGCACACACACACACGCCGTCTAAGTCACAATCGCTGCACACACTGGGAAACACGCTTGCACACGCACACAAGCGGAACCGCTCGAGCCCAGAAGGACGGCGACTACTGTTGAACACACATGCACGCACGCACACACACACACACACACACACACACACACACACACACAAACACACACAAACACACACACGCGTACGCTCGTGCATGTACAGTCACTTTCTCGTGCACAAATGCGCACACATGCGCCTGGTGTCCTCATCGGCGCTAATTTATGGAGTGAGGAGCCATGTTGTTGACGACTTCGCCGCACACTCTCTCTCTCTCTCTCTCGTTCTCACACACGCGCACACAAACACACACACACGCACACGCGCGCGCGCGCACGCACACACAACAGGTTTGACGCGCGGCTGTCGTAGTAGTATTGTCCTGGGTGTTGTTAGGCCTCGCGTCAAATAGCCGGTGGCGCCTGGTGAGAGTATTGCAGTGTAACCCGGCGGCTCGAGGACGTTATTGCTGTTTCCGGCGCGCCAGCAGCACCTGCGCTTTTAATTGAAAGCACTCAACGCTAAACACAAACCTCTGCCGAAGAGGGTGAACCACGGCGCGGTTAACTAGTCCCTTTTTGTCAAAAACAAATGGTGACACTGGAGGCGAGAAGCCTCCGAAACAGATTAAGGGAAATAATACCGCCGGGGGGGGGAAATTACATGCTAATAAGGAATTTAGACATATTTTTTTGCAGGTAGGGTGTAAACAAGTGCGCTTTATTTAGCCGGCTGGGATCGATGCTTCTACATGCAATTAAGTGACAGGAAGAGGGGAAAGGCAACATTTGATTGCGGCAGTTAGAAGGATTTATTAATAATATCGCCGGACATTAATTTGTCTGAAGGCGTTTAAAACTGCTGCGTGTGAAGGGGCGGGGCACTCGTATGAATAAGTGGCACAAAAGTGATTTGCTTTCTTATTATTGTATTAAGGGCTTTAAACATACACAGTGTCAAATGTCAAAAGAATCAACTTTGAAGCTCAGGTGTTTTTTCCCGTTTTTTAACTTCCCTAATTGACCCTTTTCTAAGCCCCGCCCCCCCCCACTGCTACTCTATCAAGCTGTCGGAGCTACCCACTGTCACCAACATGTTTTGGGAGGATAAAAAACAAAGGGATTTCAGATGGAAGCTAACAGAAGGGTCTAGAACATGCGTTACAATAGCATGAAATAGATTACAGAGATAAACAAGCTAATGTCACAGATTACAGCTCATCGCCATGGCGATCAAGACAGGAGCCAATGAAGGGAACCGCCTCCCCGAACATGAGGAGACTATACTATGATTGGTCAGTCCGCGGTCGAGAGGCGGGACTTAACAAAGGGACAGCTTAAGCTTAAGATTTTAATAAGTTCAACGATTTTTTAATAAGAAATTGGCCGATGTGACACAACGAAAAGCTGCTCATTGAACCGTGTGTTGTTTTAAGTTTGAAAAAAATAACCCTCTTTATTTCTACGTAGTCCGCTGTTATTTTACATGGAAATTATCTCCATGTTGATTAAATGTAGTGAAA
The DNA here is from genome assembly GCF_964276395.1 of Gasterosteus aculeatus. NCBI lineage: Eukaryota > Metazoa > Chordata > Actinopteri > Perciformes > Gasterosteidae > Gasterosteus > Gasterosteus aculeatus. Next base: position 18,403,500 of record NC_135693.1, on the reverse strand, counting down.
TCGTGCATTCTGTCGTGGCTGCCATATCTCTTCTTACATGAGTCAAAGTATCATAACATATTGAAGACACTGGAGAGACGTCACTGTCTCAATAAACGCGAATAAGAAGCAGAATATTCATGTCTCTCTGTGGACGAGGTGGTTGTGGAGGCTTCTGCTGTGCGTCGTCACACAGAATGATGGTTCGTTTCGCCATGTTGGAGTACTGTTGTTTCGCTTCTCCTCTATTCTTCCTTTAACTCCCCGTGTATTCACCAGATTTGAACTTTTAGTTCCTCCTTTAAAGTCGGCTTCTGTTTTATTTCCATGATCATACCAGTGATTTGGGATAATTTACCCCTCAATTGCTTTAAAACACAATTTAATTATTCATTTGCAAAACCGTGTTGCTTTATTTTACATCACATTACATGTCATTTAGCTGACGTTTTCATCCAAAGCGACTTTTTAAAGGATTTGAATATATTTGGATGTATTTTACATTAATTCCAACACAGTGTGAAAACAAATCAATAACCTTTTTTTGTCATATTTAACTCAGACTCAACACAACACAGCCTTTGATTTCTTCGGCACCTTCTTTTGTCCGGAGCGCTTCTAAATAAGTCAATAAGTCAAAATTCAACCCTCGTTAAAATAAACTTCAACAAAATACGAGTCATTAAAAGCTGGAGGTGCATCCTTCCCACTCACACTATTAATATATGTTCAGTGCAAATCTTCACATCAATCTCCATTTAAACCCCATTACCAACCGAATGTATAACAATGGCTGCCTGGCACATCAAATAAACAACCTCCCTTGTGTCCATACAACTTTGCCTAAAAATTTAAAATAAAACATCTTTGCATTAACGTTAAATCTGGAGTCACCGGAGTTGAAAGGAATCTGCAGACATCCGTCCCGTCCCGTTTCCAACCCCCCCCCCCCTCCTCTCATTGCCCATGCAAGGAGCATGTTATTTGAATTTTTAAGACGTGGCCGTTTCAGGCAATTTCATCAGACCTCTCCTGCGCTGAAGCACCGGGAGATAAAACTAGCCGGGGTGTGCGAGGGATGCGAGGTGACTGCTGGTATAGTCGTGTGAGCTCGTTGGCTAATGAAGTCTCTTGATATGTTTCTATTCCTGGACGAGGTGACGAGCCGAGTTGAAAACGTGCCTTTGAGTTTTCTGGGTAATTACAGGACGTGTATTTATGGTATTGTGTTTGCAGTGGAAACTTTGACGTATGTTTCCTGAGTTTCACTTGAGAGCTCGTACTTGGTAAAAGGTGCGATATTGGCTTCATTAGTTTGTCGTGATGCACATTAATTAAGGGGAGGAGAGCGTCTATTTTCAACTCGCCTCCGACGGGCGATAATGAGAAAGTTGGATTTAACTACGAAGAGTGAGTTTGAAGTCCATCCGGAGAGAAGACGTAAATATTGTGACGTTTTCATCCGAAGCTGGAAATGTCAGCTCGGTGGCTCAATCAATGTCACTTTAAAGGTAAAGGAGGAGATCGGAGCTCCAGGCTGATCTAGAGTCAGTGTTTTGTTCTGTCTTCTCTGGACCGCAGGCGGAAACACGGCCGACTCATTCTCAGGTGACAAAAGCCACAACAAATCTCAAAAGTTTCAGGTTCCAGTGAGAATCTGCCGGCGAAGTCAGCCGGCGTCCTCCTGGTCTGCACGTTGGAAGCCTGCAGTTTGGCGTTTTTGGCCGTCGCCATCTTGACCTTTGACATTACTGTTTTACATTCAAACACTGCGCTGGTTCAGCGGAACCTTGAACCAGACACGCACATCAATTTTCTCCCCGATTACGGTGTTTTAAACACGTGATCAATGTAGTCGATGGAAACTAGAACCAGAAATACAGCTAAATGATCAGTTGTTCTAATTGTTCAGGATCAGGCAACACAACTCATGTATAATTGTTAGAAACACACGCCGCTGTGTTTGTTGGACTCCACGCGGTTACAAACTGCTGACGCGTCTAAAGCAAACGTAATTGAACAAAAGCTCCCAGAACACAAAGACTCAGCGATGTGTGTCGCCGTCCTCCGGAATTCAGCACACATTTTTGTGAAAAGTGACACACGCGCGCACACTCCAGTCCATTAAGATATGGTTTGATCCAGGATCTTTTATGAACGCCGATAAGAGCGTTTCGCTCCGTCGGGCTCTTGAAAAAAAGCCCCCAATGTGCCCACAGGCTTAAAAAAAAAACGGAAAAAAGAGCCACTTCTTGCATCCATCGGCACCTCCGGCTCCGCGACGCACGCCGCCAGATTACAGCACCAGCCTTTTCTCAGCTCTGTGCTAACACGGAATCAGGATTTCCATTTTAAGCCATCGAGCAACAGTATCTCATAATACGCCCATGCGCCTTTTTGTTTGCTCGTTGGTTGTTTCAATAAACGAAACCAAGTGAAAGGACACCAGCGGGCCGCGCAGCACGTGGCAGCAGCTGCAGGCTCCCGCCTAATTGCAGGGTCCGATTGCGTCGCACGGTTTGAACCCTCTCGGAGTATCGACAGCGGAATGCGATGCGACGGAACGCAGACGACTTCGATTTCATTCCCAGTGGCGAATGCGCGACTCCAATTGGGGATTGTTCTGGCTAAAAACAGGCTTCGTGGAGATTCGGCTGTGCATTTGGGATGAAGAGCCGTGGTGGGAACCGGCGGGTTTGATTCCTTGCGATGAACGAGTGTGTAATGAGCCCGCTGCCCTCACACAACCCCTCCACGTCCCATCGGATGTCTCTCTTTGAAGCCTGTAGGAATATATACATGCATACACACCCCTACCGCTGTAATTATGTTTGCCTGCAACGTTCAGGGGGAACGAAGTACAAGGTTTAGTTGGAGTTTAGACGATGAGGAGGAAAAGTCCAAAGCTAAAGAAGCCTCTGACTCATCCGGGCCGCCTTCGAATGTTCCCACTCGGCTTCAGGACTTATTGCTCTCGGCTCATTTTCACTCACAATTTAATCAAACAACCTCAGCGACTCCATTTGTCAGTAAAAGTGAAACGAAAAGTACAATGCGCTGGGTGAGTGTCTGGACTTCAAAAAAGTGCCGAATCAGATGAAAACCTTTCTGTTGTTGTTGTTTTTTAGCAGCTCATTAAAAATGAGTTGACGAGGACGAATTGTGAATATTTTAGTTTCAGATTTGCTTCAACCCGGAGAGCATGTGGCTCCTGCGTGTGCGAGTCACGTCAACCTGAAGGGGGGGAACAATACGCCGAGTGGAGAAACAAAGCCTCCTGATTGCATACTGACAATAAACACCTAAAAGACAGAAACCAGGAGCCAGAGGAGCTCTTAAGAGGGGGGGGGACCCAACCCCCACCGGCGGCTCTCTGTCTCCAATACCAAGTCAATTAACCTAATGGAAGTGGCAATTAATTAACTCAGCAAACACAGCGACACAGCTGCCAATCAACCGGGTGGGCGTGGCTTACGGGTCATAACGATTTAGAGGTAACGACTTTCCGGCTTCTTATGAATGCAGTAAATTATTCTTTTTAAAACAACCACGCACGCACGCACGCACGCACGCGCAGAGACGTGACTCCTGCAAACTGCCCACAAAGTTTTCAAAATCACAGCACTTTGCGTCGTCCGGCGGGGGGGGGGGGGGGGGGGGCTCACCGTGTTCCTCTGTCCGCTGGCCCCTATCGGTCCTCTGAACACCCCCTTGATGCTGCGCAGCTGCCCGTCACGCAGGTGCGTGGAGCTGATCACGATGTAGTAGCACGCCATCGCGTGGACTCAAACGTCCGTCTGGACTCTTGAGGGGGAAAAAAGAGAGAAATAAAAAGTCAGCTCCCTTCTTCTGCTGCTGCTTCTGCTGCTTCCTCTGCTGCTTCTGCTGCTTCTTCTCGCTCAGCCGTCTGCGGCTCTCCTCTCGTCCTCTCCTGCTCTGCTTTTATGAAGTAGAGGAGTATAGAAAAGGAGGAGTGACCCCCCCCCCCCCCCTCCCTCTCTTGTGGAAGTTTTTCACTCTTCCTTCTCCCCCCTCAGCTCTCTTGTTACATCTCTCCCCCTCTCCCCCTCCTTTCGTTCCGCTCTCATCTTCTTCTCGTTGTTCTAACTGTTTAAAAGAAGACAATAAAACATTTCCTCCCGTTTTAAATATTTCTCCCTTTGAGTAATTTCCCCCTCCAGATGTTTTGCTCCCATCTTTCATTCATCAATCTTTCCTCGTCATTGACTCCCTCCCTCCCTCCCTCCCTCCCTCCCTCTCTGTCTCTTTCTTGCTGAGTCGAAATTTCTCGCAGAAATCGGCGCCTCTCATTGATCAGCATCGCAGTTCCTCCCAACTCTCTCCCGTCCTCCGCCTCGCTCTCCTCCCCCCCTCGCTCCCCCCGTTGTCCCCGTGTCTCTCTAAGTGGAAGGGAGACGGATTTACTTTTTATTCCTGCCTTCTCGTCTTTGTTCCTCGCCTCCTCTCCTCCTCCCCTGGTTAGTGAGGAGGAGCAGCAGAAGTGCTCTCCTCCCCTGCGCTCGCGCAGCCTCCCTCCTCAGATGGTCCTCTCCTCTCCTGCGCCGCATCTCCTGCCTCCCTCCCCCCCCCCCTCCTGCCTCCCCCCTCTCTGCTGATCTCTTGCTCCGCGGCCAGCAGAGTGCTTTGCTCCTCAGTTACCCGCGGTTACCATCTGCCCTTTTAACGCATGGAGTGCTGACGCTTGCTCCCCCCCCCCCCGCCCCCCCCTCTCCCCTCCTCCCCCTCCATCCCTCTCTCTCCCTCCGTCCATCTCTCTCTCTCTCTCTGCCTCTTGCTGTCTTTCTTCTCTCTTTAATCATCTCCCCTCGTTCCCTTGCTTCCCTCCGAAGGAGACATGCGCCACCTACTGGTGAGCAGAGGGACCCCGACAACCCCCATGTTGCTTCATCGGGTCTTCAGGTGGAAATACGGAGCTGGTGGTGATTTAGTGTTTTGCTCAAGGGCACTTCGGTTGTGTGGGTTTAAATCTGGTTCTCCTGCCGTCATGATGGTCCGACACTAAGCAGATGCATCAAATACATCAACTAGAGGCCCCGTCTACGCTTTAACAGTTGATTTAGTGACCATGATTTGATTATTTCATCTCTTTTATTGGTGGTTTTATTTTACCACAACGCAACCTGATGCTGTTTTCTTCACTACAAAGTGTAATAAACCAGATGCGACTATATTATATACTGGGACCATAACAGCGTCTGTGAGTTCAAACACGAACCTGCCAGTGAGCCAAAACACTCATTTTGAAATTGTTTTTTTTAAATATATATTTCACCCTCAGAGTGGTTTCATTGGCTGATTGAGGTGCGAGGAGATGTAGGAGCTTCTGTCGTTTTTATGTCTCAGTGTTTAGCAGATCTAAGAGGCCTCCAGAGATGCGAAGCAACATGCGACGCTTTTATAAACTAATAAAAGAATCATTCCTCCGCGGGAGGCCAGCGAGTAGAACGCAGACAGCGCGTCGGCTCGGTGGAGGCAAAGCGATGACACACAGAGCGAATCAAAAAATATACAGATGGAAAGAAATGTAGTCTCCAGATCCCTCAGCTGGAGAGGACATTTGGGGTAAGTCGAGTATTCCAGATGGTTTACTTTTCAGCTCAAAAGATAAATGCTTTGTGTGTGTATTTATTTCATTGCACTGCAGCTTTTTGTCGCAAACTCCTCAAAGAAGAGGAGGGTGGTCTTTTGTTCTTTTTCATCCCTTTTTTTTTAGCTCAGTGCACATCTGATATTCTCTTGTCTCCCTCTTATCAATCCAGACTCTGCGCGTAATCCGGTTTGGTCATTACATTATATATATATATTTCTCTTCTGCAGCTCTCTGACTTAATCAGAACAACCGTTATTGTTGCATAACTGGATTAAACTTTCCCCCACAGAAAAGTTTGGATGTCTGAATGTTAAAATACTTCCAGTGTATCTTCGATGTGTTTTTTCAGGCATGGAGGTCTTTTCTCTTTCCCTAAATTCTCCACTAAGCAACACAGATTAATAATGGATTTGTGCCTTGTATAGAATTTATTAAAGCACCTCGTGTGCTCGTTTCGCTTTAATAAAAAATGAGGCTCCATCTAATTGGCTACTCAAAATTCAGAACAAGCAAAACAAAAGATTTAGATTTTTATTGTGCATAACCACTGGAAATAAAGCCTTCACACCCACAGGGCTCCTCGGAAATGATGAACTTGTGCTGCGTTGTGAATGATTAAATATCTACGGATGGCCACGTCAATATAACAAACCGCTCATGCTGCTGAGCGTAGCTTAGCGTAGCATATTACTTACTCGCCAGCTGACGAAATATTCATCCTCACGTTGCCATTTGTCTCTTCTTTTCTTGCAACTCGTGTCAATTCCCGCTAGATTCTTGTTTACAGTCTGAATGAATGAATGCTGGATGAATAATATTAATGTTTATTGCTCTACACTCAGTTAAGGGGTTGATGCTGCGATGGCTCGGTAATTGAGTGATTGTCCTCGTGTACATATCATCAATCATCCCATTCACAGATTCACAGGCTGAAGCTCGCAGTGTGGACTATGTGTACTCCCTTTATTCTCTTTGTTCAGATCGACGGACAACAAAGGTAATAGAAGTGAAATCTTGACGTGCACGTGCACCCCTGGTGGGTTGCACGTTTCTGCCGGATGCCGTTAAGTTAAAGTGGACCCGACGACCTTTCGCTAGAAGGTCAAACCTGCAGCGCTTCGCTGCACAAACACACTTTTTGTTAAAGTGCACCGGCCGTTGATTGTAGGTTCATCTTCCCCACTATTATATCATCGGACCCGTGGTGGATCCCAGCAGAAACGCGTCACGCCTCCATTCTGAAATCTCCATCTCAAGCCCTCGCTGCATGTGAGCGGAAGGTGTTACACTGAGATTTCATTCAGAAAGGAACCAAGCGAACGCGCTGAATCCCTCCGAACGACTACATCTGCGTCCGCGTTGGCTTTTAGGAGGAATTTCCTCAACAGGAAATTGTCAAAAGTTCCCCCAGAGCATCGCTCTGGTTTAGTGGCCGAATATTGTTGTTGAGCTTAGAGAAAATAAAGTACACAGTAAGAGGCTTATCTGATGAATTTCCTTCTGCTTTGGGTCCCGTGATCCAGCACTGTAATAAGCTTAAAACCCTCCCATCGGCCCCACTAGATTAATTTTACAAAAATACAAATCTAATTTTATACTCCCTGGTCCATACTTCCAGTGTATTTACGCATACGCTCTATATACATCAGTGTATTTTTATTTGTTCTAAAATAAAACACAAGGATGGAATACCAGGAAAAATATACACGTACACGTACAGTTTGGAGTAGTACCCCACTGTGTACTTATGCTTTAAATCATTTATGTTTGAATATATTCAATGCAAGAGCAATATAATGTTTTAATTCCTGTGTTTATAGGGAGGGTGAAGATAAGAGGAAAATATGCGAAGAGTTAACTGTATTAATATGCATTTAATAATATATCACATCCAAATTAATGCTAATGTTCCGCGTCTACACGTTTATGTGGAGGGAAAAGCCATGTTTTATTGCAGCGTCTTGGTGAGCAGATGTACCAAACAGAAGTGGAGGATTTTTTGGAAGTGTAGCCACAGATGGGTTACAAATTATCAGCAGACACAGACCAAAACATTGTATTCAAAGAGCTGCTTTCAAAGAGCAACTTTCTGTTAATCAGCCTCCATAACGTCTCCTTTCAGACTCGAGGTAAGAAAGCGTCCAAAAAATGTACGTTTGGGTTTTCATTTTAATACTTTGTTTATTCGCTTTCCGTCCATTTCTCCTAAATTCACCAAATGTTATCCTTCGTTTGTACATTCAAATATCACATCTTAGAGAAAGGAATTGTCTAAATGCAATTATAAACTAGGACATCTTTAAAGGATTCTTATCAGGCTGAGACAGAAATCTCCTCTTCATCACTAATCAAACATCCCAGTGTCCTTCCTCTCTCCATATTCTGAAGGTTTTCACAGAGGGGTTGGTTCAGATATCCTTCAGAAACCTGAATTATACAACATTTTACCATTCAAATGGATTCCTAAAATTGATTCGCTGACGGTATGTTCAGATTTATTGGCTTGTATCAAAAAACTGGAGCTCAAATCTATCAAAACGAATCAAGAAGTTTTAACAAATGAGGTACACACAGAATAACAGGAAGCGACACGCATGCAGAAAGGTGCACTGTGAAACCAACACTCTGTCCTTACACAACACTCATGTATGATTCAGATGTGATAATGCTCACTTTTCTAAATGCAGATGGCGTGCACGCAGCCATGCCTGCCGTGCAGGCGGACAGAAGCAAAGCATTTGTATTATTATTATTATCCCCCGTGGTTTCGCTTCTGCAGTTCGTCAAATCTAATCAAAGCCAACAGGCGGGATAATGCCGCGCCGCTTTAGGGGAATTTATTCAACATCCTGTGTGTAACCCACCTCTCGCTGTCTGTTAACATTCTCACACGGAGACCGTCCTCGGAGCGAGACGGCGGTCGGGCCCCTCGGGACCCCCGCAGATGGGACAGCTTGTGCCGTGCCGCGCGGGCCGTCTCATCCAGACGGGGGGAAATGTCACAAAAATGTCAAGGGAAACCCGGTTTGGCTTCCGTCGCGGATGCTCCCCCCCCGGGCGATGCGCCGATGGACGGCTCCAACGGAGAAAAGGGCCACGACTGCGGCCTGCACGCCGGCACCGCCGCCGTTAGTTACCCGCTGGTTCAGCATACTACAGGCAGGGTTGTGTGTTGGGTCGGCCAGCAGCGTGCATGTACTTGGGGGGGTATTTAGTTATTAACAGTGACAGACCTGCTCCGTCTGAAGGCACCGTAAATAATCTACGACCTTTTACGGGGTGGGTATTGCACCCAAATGGGGCGACTCTCGTCCGAGTGTTTGGCTCAGAACCAGCCCCCCCCCCCCCCCCCCCTCTCTCCCGTCCCTCCCTCCCCCTCCCCCCGAGCACAGAGCGGCTGCCACAAACGGCCCAGCTGCATTATTTTAAAACAAGCGGGACACAATGCAGCACAAATGCCTCTTTTGAAGAGCTCCTACATGGTGATGCAGTAATGATAATGCTTGTTGTCCTTTGTTTGGCCCAAATATCGGTGTCCCAAATCCATACTGCGTAGCAATCTCAACCCTGTGCATTAGAACCATAATGGTATCAAAAAAACAGTCTGTATAATTTATAACTTTACATTTTAATACAACTAGAAAATGGTAAATGGAACTTGAGCATATTTTGATTTAAGGTTTAGTGATCATTTGAAAGGGTGAATTTTACATACAAGCTCAGGCTGGTGGGATTTATTAGATTTTGCTGAAGTAAATTCATAATTTGACCTGATAAACGGCAGCCGAGTTATTAAGATTCATCCTCTGGGAAAGACTTTAATAGCCATCCATCCGATAGGTAAAACATTTCTGTATATTGTGAAGCCTCGAGTTCGCCATCTTGTTTCTTCGTTAACCAGAAGTGAAGTGAGAGGAAGTGGTACAACCAAAATGTTTCCATTAACGTCCATGAACTGAAACCCCCACTGTGAACAGGTTGAGGCTCATTAATAACCGGACACGCCGTGGTAGCAACCTGTCAATCAGCGTGTAGCCCCGCCCTAAGGCATTACCTGTTTATGGTCTATTTGGCTCGACGTGGACCATAATTTACTAAAACATCATGCTGTTCATTTAGTAACTTATGGTCCATGTAGGTCCATGCGAATACGTGGAGAGAGAAGTAGAGTCATTTTCTCATTGACTTCTATGAAATCAGACTTTTCGCCCCCTGCTGGCCAGCAGAGAGAACGCAGGTTGGAGACGCCGCAGCATCGGAGGTCTCACACGCAAGAGCTTCACGGTGACGCCAAAAATAAAATCCATGATTAAGTTCTGACCAAACCGACTTCGTGCAGGTTCTCAACCTTTTTCTAATTCAAACCTTCAGCCACAAAACAGACTTTTCAAAACCAGACAACTCCGAGCAGCTGGTGAGGTGATCACACCTTTAACATTAATATTCAGAACTGTAGTTAGATGATGGTCATTTTGAGCTGCGGGGCAGTGAACTAATTCCATTTCACTGTAACAATGCACATTTTCTCATGCATTTAGGTCCCATTTTCAACACGGCTAAGGGTGCGCAACATTCTTCTTCCATGGAGTAGACCGTTAACTCCAGCACCCGGGACATTTATGAGGCTAATAACAATCAGCAGAGGCTCTCAGCTGGGCGAACAACAAACACACACATCTGCCCTGTGGACTTATTTCCATTTAAACAGTGAGGACGAGCCAACGATACCTTTGTGTGCCGCGAGTTCGCAGCGTTAGGAGAGCGTCCCAGCGGTTGGTGTTGATTAGCATGCGAGCCAAATGTGTCTTCCCCCCATTATCTAACGAGGTAATTACCAGCTAATTATTTCAAGGGAGCGAGCGTCAACTCTGTGAAGTTGTGAAAGTGACAGAGACAACGCAGCAGTGAGGGTGATGTCATCGAGGGCGGATCTGCTCATGTGCTAGAGAAAGAAATCAAGGTGTAAACGGAGGAAAAGGTTGTACGTATGTAATTAGAACGCAATCCATAACACAAAAGAAAACAAGTGCCTCCGAAATGAGCAAATGTAATAGGAAATCTATTTTTGTTACTGTACTGAATTAAAGGCAGACACAGTTTTTCCCAGAGACACACTCAACACATGGGTACCAACTTGAGTTTTTTTGCTGATATGTTATCACATTATTTCTGTCTTTCGAAACAACATTCAGTGAGACATTTTTTACAATGCAAAGAGAAAACAGGACAAATCTTTTAAGGCTTAAAGAGCATTTGTCTGGTTCCTTTCAGCTGCACTGATGAAGCTCCTTCTGTACAATCAACTGTAACCCGACTAATAATCATCATGTCGTATCAAGGCGGGTTAAAAAAAATAAAATAATAACGCAACTTCACGGTTCGTAGCCCCGCAGCTGCTGGTGGAAGCCGGGGTTCGGGCGAATCGAGGGCCGGGCCGCCTTCACCTGACCGTAGGCCTCGTCAAACGTGAGCCCCTCCCTCATCATCAGGTAGCCAATCACGATGGAGGTGGAGCGCGACACGCCGGCGTTGCAGTGGACCAGGACCACACCGCCCTGTGGATGGAGAAAGTGACTTCATATATATATATTTCTATAAATCCACAGTACAACAGAGGCAAAAGGAAGTCTGCATTTAAAGAGTGACATTTAAATATCCATCTCTGCAGAGTCACTGTTCAAATAACGTGTTCAAATAAACGGGCGCACGGTGGACCGCGTCCACACAACATCACATTGAGAAGAAATGTCGGCTCGACGGGTCGTTTCACGGCGCGTTTCCTCGGTGGACATCCGTGATTTGGGACTTTCCAAACGCCCCAGCAAGCAGCGTTAGTCTGTGGAGCGAATCTGCCTCTGTGGTTTTCCGCGTGTCGAACATTTTGCGTTGTCATTAATATTAATGATGATGTAATTATTTTACCGCCTAAAGTGCCGGTCTGGAAATGATTATTTTTAAATTGCAGGGCCACATCTTGAGACAATGCGAGCGGGACGCGCGGCATATTGACGCATTTGTCTCCTTTATTCAGCTATAAAAGTCTCTCTTCTCTCTTTTTTTTAACATTTTTTTTTATTTTGCATGTCAATTAATACCCACCGAGGGACGGGATGTTTAAATTAGCCGTGGCCTCACACGCGTGTCCGCTGTTGTAATTGACGTGTTATCACTGTTATCACTCTGCTTTCATTTGGAAATGTGAGCCAATCGCGCGGCTCCGCCGGGTGAAATGCGTTCAGATGAAGCAGGACACACAGGGAGGAAGAATGCCACCGGCCTCTAATAAGTTCCTATCAATCAAAAGAGGGTCGCCGCTGTATATTATCTAGTGTCTGCCGCCACATATCAGCTCTTGTTTTTCGACAACACGAAACTTCTGCGGTACAAACTGAAAGTTGCCCGAGCGAGACAATCCATCACGGCGAACACGGCGACTTAATTTGGTTTTGGTCGGAGCTTCTTGTTTTTCTGCTGTTTCATTGCGCTCAAATTGAGTGTTTTCATATCGGCGCTCACATCACATTATGTTGTGCTTACGGTCAATCTCCAGACACACACACACAGAGGAAATAACGCTCTGCCTGGAAATAATCCCTTAAAAAGTATTACACGCAGCACATGAAAGGACTGAGGTGAGGGGGGGGGGGGGTAAACGTTGACTTTGTACATTAAATGACCCCAGCGTGGTCTGTTATTAGGTATTCCGACCACCCGCCTGTCCTTTGTGCTGAGTTCCAGATAACTGGCTGCTGCCACGTATGTAAATGCGTCTCAGCGAGGAGGCAGAATAGCTGCGTGTGCACGCTGACACGTTAAATTAGCCGGCTGATATAAAAAGACGGATTCTTTTTGGCCACGTGAGGCCTTCCGAGCGAAGACGTGTTTTCAAAAGGGATTTAAGGCAGATTTCTTCATCTAGTAATACGGCTGCAGCCTGTCTGTGTATCTGTCAGTGGTAGAAGATGCATCCTCGATGCATTCACTCAAGTCAAAAGTGTCTTCCTCAAATATCACCACACACTTTACATGGGTGCACCTTTTCTCGGGCCCGGTCCACGAAGGAGCTGCACTCCCCCAGGTACGCGGTGATGTCCGTGTCCGGCAGGTCCAGGATCGGGAGCGCCTTGTAGACGTACTGATCTGGGAACAGGTTGGCGACTCCGTACGCCACATTTAACACATGAGACACCTGACAAAAAGGGAGAGACAGACATCTCACTTGTTGAGCTTAGGATGTGGCAACCTGGATGTTGACTGAGCGAGAGGGCAGGACGGCCGGGCGAGGCGGGGGGTTGACGCAGAGAGATGGAGGAGGGCGAGAGAGAAGACAGATGGCTCCAATTGCTTCTGCAGTATCTGTCTTCTCTCACTTAAATTAGCTTACCTCCCGAGGACTCGCGTCACTCCTCCTCTACAGCTGCTTTAGGACCGCTTTAGGACTCTAAATGGGCCGTAATTCACTTAATGAGCATCACGCTGTATTACAGAAGACCCGAAACAAGACGCCGAGACCATGAACTCATGTTTACAATGTTTACTGGAGGAATAAATCAAGAAAGAAGTCAAGTCGTTTTCTCGTACAATTCTATGGGACCAAAGGAGTCGCCCCCTGCTGGTCAGCACGGAGAACGTACTTACATTCCACATTTATTTGACTCGACTTTGATTTGTTAAGTTTGTGAAGAAATGGATCAAAGTGAATGTCTATTAAAATGCTCATTACAGATCTCTTGTAAATCCTCCTTCACAAGCAGTCCGGTGTTCATACGCAGAAGCAGGAGGCAAAGACATTTGTAACCCCCCTCCCCTCGGCCACTGCAGAGAGGAGAAGTCACATTCCTCTGTCCTGTAATCATTTACTCCCTCTGCTGAGCTAAACCGTCATTGCACCAAGCCGCGGCCCCCCCCTCTGGCCACCGGTACGTTCCCGTGTCACGGCGAGGGCCCCCCCCCACCCCGCCACCCTGCGCCGATCGATCGCCCCGCTCTGACCTTATGTCTCTGCAGGGTGTCGGCGTCGTGGGCTGCATCCTGAGAGGCTGAAATGAGAAAGAGGCTGGATGAGAGCGGCCCCGCCTGCGCTCGTCTATTAAGAAAGAAATAAATGGAAATGCTTACTGCGTGCTGACAATAATTGCTCAGTTAAAAAATGATCAAATGCCGCATGAATATTTATCCGCGTCTCCGTTTGACACGAGAGAAACAAAATGTTCCGCTTAACTCGTCTGTGCGGTGCGATCAGGGCGATGGAGACGATGCAGCTGGTCTTTGTTTGAACTGGAAACGTTGACACGTCTTTTAAGTCGTTTATTAAAATGACGTGCTTCTAAAATGAGACGTATTTCTTTTGCTTCGTTTTCAAGGCTCAGCATCGGGGGGCATTTCATCTTTATCCCCGAAGATTTGTCTGGTTTTAAAGGCCTTTTTCTGTATTTTCTGTCATTTTTTGGGACAATTTAGCATCAAAAATATAATCAAAAGATGAAATAGCAAGTGTCTTATATACATTTTGATTTTGATGGATAATTTAAAGGGTCTAAAGGAAGCCTTGAAACCTCACATGAATCCAGAGCTTTTAAAAACAGTCCACTTCGGGGTGTGATATTCAGCATCGTATCACTGAGCACCACGGCAGAAAACAGCGGGGGGGTATCAGCCATTAGAAAAGCTTACAGCTACAGAAATAAAAATGACGAGCGTATCATTTGTCGAGTCGCGCTCGGCTTAAAAAAGCTGCTGAAATAAACATCCGACGCAATCTACAGCCGCAGAGGAGGACGCTTAAGACCTTCGGGAAGAGAGGGACCGATGGAGCAAGGCAAAGACGCCCTGGACGTGATCATCGGAGGAGACGGTTGGTAGGGGAGGAACAGTCTCGTTGAGAGACGAATCTTAAATCCAAAAGATAAGAAATAAAGAAAAAATAAAATGCCTCGTCAGTGGAGAAAGGAACCGATTTAAACTGACACATCTGTGAAAAGAGGCAGCAATGCCAGGATTTCTGCAGCATTTCTGATATAAAAGTGTAACAGAACTTTGTCACATTTGTCCATGTCCAACAAATAAATATAAAACTGAAGACAAATCAAATATTATGATATTTTCGTTTTCAAATGAGGTATTAAATGTTCTTTTCTGGGTTCTGTTGCTATGATTCTTAGTGTGCTATCCTCATAGAACCAAAACACTTAAGGTCAAAGTGAAGTCACAGAGCTTATTTGCTTTCTCTCCCAGAGGGAAGATGGGAAGATGAAGCTGCACCCGGATTAGCGTAGCTTAGCACAAAGACTGGAATCAGGTGGAAGCAGCTAGCCGGCGCCAGCCAACAAATACTGCAAATACTGCTCTCTGTGAAATCTACGCATTGGATTTCTTACAAGATGGATTGTTTTCTGTTGTCTTTAAGCCAGGCTCAGCCAACTGTTAATCGGTTTCATATTTAACAAGACATATCGATATCGCACCTGCAATCCATCCTCACGCAGACGTTTGTTTAATATCTACCCATTTATTAGGTCTAGGAAAAGATTGCAGAATACATACGTATATATATTTCATTATTAGTCTCACAATGGGGGAAACACATATATGTGTGTGCTGACGAAGAGGAGTTTTAACACCAGAGAAGACCAGGTGTCCGATCCGGTCAGGCAGCGTGGTGGAGACGCGGACAGTTTGACCCCCTTCACAGGACAGAGCCACCTCTGTGCAGCCCTACAGGTGTCACACTTCATCGCCCCCCCCCCCCCCCCCCCCCTTCCCTCTGCCCCCCCCCCCCATGAGGTGCGAGGCGGGACCACAATGTCAGGCCCAAGGACACTTGAGCAGGACGGACGCGTGCTGACAGGTGCGGTTTGCCGGCCCGCGTCCCGTCGGCTGAAAGGTCACCGCGCTCCCCGAGGTCACGGTTAACGTCATTGATTTAATCCTGATGAGGATTTCATTTATTTATGAGAGCGGACTGGAATGCTGAAGTGACTGAGACACTATGAAGGTGTTGTAGTGGTTGTAGGGAGGTGTTTCAATAATATATAATATATATGCTAATAGCAGTGGTGCTGTGGACGAGGGTGGAAAGGGACTGACCACATCTGCTGTCAAATAAAATCAATACATCGGAACAGGTGGAACAGGAATATATTACTTTTAATATAATTACTGCAACTATGTGTTTTATATCTACTTGCAGTTTTAAATGGATCTAAAATTTGTTATGAAGCTTCAACCATCGTTTTGTACTTTGATTTGAGTTTACTTTTGTGGATTTGGGCTGTTTTTTAAAACAACTCTATACTATACTCTGTAAACTTTAAAAGGGTGCTTTGGACTAAAATATTATTTAAGCAAGATTACATTATTCCAGCACTCTTTCTAACTAAGAAATTGAAATAGCAACATTATTTTGTTTTATTCTTTTGATTTTGGAGTTTTGTTTGATTTTTTATACTGTATTTTTTAAACGTATTTCACATTCCAGTTCTAATGTCTGAATGTACATACTAAATATACCTATGTAACTATACTTTAGTATTTCCATTATATCTGTGGCATCAAATTGTATTAAGCAGGGTGAATACATGTTAACATATTGTAGTAGTAGTAGTAGTAGTAGTAGTAGTAATACCCAGCAGTAGGAAGGGTCTGACGACGCCAACTTGAAGGTCCAGACTTTTATCTTCAACAAACCCACATCCGCCGTCCTCCTCCAGCTCCTCGACCTGCTCCTCTCCCTCTCCTCCATCACCCCTCCTCTCCAGCAGCCTCCTGCCGGTCACCGTGGTAACGAGGGTGCACTGCTTCTTCAGGCGGTCTTTGGAGAAGCTTTGGATCTCCTGAGACAGTGAATGCATCACACCAGGAGTTCAAGGGACCGAGCTGAAAACCCCCGCCGAGGAGGTGTAGACAGAGCAAGAGGGTTTATTTACATCCAGTAATGTAGAGGTAAAACAATGGTGGGATATCATTTAGTGGAATAATACTTTTTTTTAAATAATAGTACCATTTAACGATGTGTTAAAGGCTCAACGAAAGTGTGTAACGTCATGTACCGTTTGTCTGATTCTGAACCGGATCACGGTGCTTTTTTCCTTTTAGTTTTCCTGCCTCGTCCACCCACCTGGTCTAGATGCACTGACTTCTAACGAAGTCCTGCAGAACGTTGTATCCGCGCTCACTGCGGCTGCAGCTTTACAGTAGAAATCACGCAGCGACAAACTGACCCTGGAGACGGAAGCTGCGTCAACGATGTGATGCGTTCAGGTTCACAGAAAACATGAGGAAAACGGCTCCTTAGTGGAACTGTGCTCGTGCGGGGCTGATAATGCTGCTTCTTTGGAATGGTAGTTTTTAGCGCGTCCGTGATAACTGCAAATGCAGATATCATTGATTGAAAACACAGCCCGAGAAACCAGCTAGATGTTGTTCTCATTCGTGGCTGTACCGTAATATTATAGTACTTTTATTGTAATCTGGTCACTATCGTTATAATTCAAATATTACTAAGAAGTATAGTTGCAGCCCCTATAAATCCTGTCAGTATATTACAAGGAAATGCCATCTTTAAGTATATTTTTAAGGTAGTTGTGTATTTTCATTTTAGGCGGCTCTCTACCAATTCTATATAATTAACTGAGTATATAAACTAATAAAAATTACCAACATTATAATATGGAAATTAAATATATAGTATTGATCCACCCCTATTTTAGTGTATTATATTTTGATATCCATTAGTTCACATTAGTGGAAAAGTCTTATATACACACTATGTATATCAGTGTACAGACTCACAAGTGAAAGAAGAATTTGATTATACGTTTTAACAAGTGAAAATGAATATTGTAATTAAAGTATTAATACGTAAGCACAATTTTAATAGGGGAGCCGTTTCCAGTGGAGCAACTTTCAGACCCCCTGAGCTTTACGATTAACGAGCACCCCTGAACGCACCGAGAGCCAGCCTCGAAAAACCAGGACAACTCCTCTTCATCCCTGTGACCGAAAAAAAAGAAAAACACACACAGAGGCAGGGAGACGGTGGGGTGGAGTACAGGAAGCTGCTGTCCCCAAACATCTGAACATGGGAGAAATCTAAAATCGGCATAAACCACACGGCTTCCTTCTTTATTCCCAGTACGAACCACGGGCTGCGGGAGATTTGTGACATTTTCCCTTTTTTCTCCTGACTGGATTCCCTTTGGAAGATTAAACCGATAAAGCGAAAAGATGTCGAGGGGAGTGATCCAGCCCAGCCAGCAGAAGCTGGCGGAAAAGCTAACCATCCTCAACGACCGAGGCATCGGGATGTTGACCCGTGTTTACAATATCAAAAAGGTTCGCACACACACACATATGTACACGCAGTTAAGCTCCCATTGAGCGGATGGATTCGCTATATGAACTGTAGTCAAAGCGAGTGTCATATTAACGTTGGGAGACCGTGTGAATGCTTGATTAGCTAGCACTTACCATCACTCTACGGTAAATGATAGCCGGTTTATTGTATCGCTGCTATTTTGTATACCAGCCATTGCTAATATGTCGTGTTTAAACCGGTTAATGCGCGGAGACGTTCACTTTCGTTATCCCGAACCGGTCCCTTTAGCGTCCCTGGGAGCGAGCAGTGCTAGCCACAAGCTGTCGCGTTAGCTTGCGGTAAAGTGGGCCGTGTGTTTTACGATTCAAAATCCACATTTTTTTACTCGTAATGAAGACACGTGTGTGCTTACTATGAACAGTATATTCGATTCTAATCGAATAAACTAACGCGGGTACCGTGAAATAAAACAAAATAAAAAATAAAAAACAGGCCCGCAGAAGCGTTAAAAGCTAGCTAGCATCGGCCGGTAATGGCGTCGGCTGCTAGCTAAGCTAGCAAACGGGCGTCGTCTCTGCTCCACTAAAAAGCCCGAAGCACGAAGCGCCACCCAAACGCAGCTGCGGTCTGATGCCAACAGGTATCCGCGCCATCGACAGCAGCCAGGTCGCCACGCAGGGCTACCGTTTATCCAACGTGGAGGGATTCTTCCAGAAAACGAAGCTAAAGTGACAACCAACGGCTGCTTTAAGCCCTTTAATGTCTTTTATTAGATTAACAAACGATTAACACATCAATTAATATACTGGTTAAACGTATCAATTCACATACAAGTGGCAAAACGTTGACTGAAAATGCTTCAGTCCACCCCCGTCAAAATATATCCTTTGTGTCCCAGGTTTATTTCTATGTAGGTCAATGCATTATGGACGTCTCAGTTTACGCTAATTGACAGAGGAACTACTTGTTTCAGCCCAACTATATAAAAGGTTTTATTGTGAGTCCCTCAGGGACGTAAACACGACTGCTTCAGCACACATGGACACAGCACACCGGACAGAGTGGTATTACAGGATAACGTGTCTATTAATGTTACATTGTGTTGCTCAAGTACACCACCAATGGTTTGTGTGTGTGTGTGTGTGGGAGGATAGTGGGTCTGTGTGTGTGGGACGAGACTTTTGTTTCTGTGCACGTGTGATAAATAAAGAAAGACGTTATATCCTAACAAAGTTAAACTCTCTGGGAGCCCATTCACAATTGCTATTTATTGCCATTAGTTTGCTAATACTGCAGAGTATTTCTTTTTGGAGTACCATGAATTATCCCGCTGGGCTATTATCAGATATTTGCTAATGAAAAGCGCTATAATAGTAGAATGTAAACTTTTCCCTTGTATTCTCTGTGCTGGTTCTAAGTTATGTGACCGTATGAGCAGCCAGACTCAATAAGACGTTTTGCTGCTGATTACTCTTCTTAGTGCGCCCTTCCTTTCCTCGCTCCTCCCTTCCTTTTTCTTTCGGTCTGTCCCCTCATCTTCATATCTCTCCTGATCTGCCTCACCATTAGGCTTCTGAATACTTCCACCCTTAAGTGCGTTTCATGCGTTCTTCGTTCCTTAGTTGACCTTGTGATACGAGCAAACTTTCCAACATCCAATATCGACTTCATCCCAAAGCTAGAGATGAAAGAACCGAGCCCGTAATCTGTGGTAAAATAAATGGGCTCATTCTGGGACCCTCGCTGGCAATTTGGAGAGAGGCTTAATCTTTGTGTTACTAAAGTTCCCTGACAGAAATTCCCTGCTGAAGAAGTGCTCACAATGTGCCGCTAATTTAACATCAGCTTCATTATGTTTTGTAAATGAAAACACAGGAGACAAAGCGGTTGTCTCGTTTCCACCTTTGGGAGAGAGTCATTCATGCTCACTAACGGTAATATTACCATCTAAGATCACAGCAATGTTTTATTATTATTTTTGTTATTTTAAGCATATTCACTAATTACACACCATCGACAATCTGCAGAAGTAATTTATTGATCTTGTCTAAGTGTCATTCAAGTTTTTTTCTTTGCTGTGCTTCTCATTCAGCCAGTGGACCTTCTAACATCACATTTTGTCTTGCACACAGAACTTACAGGGTATTAAGTTTCCTTAATGTCACTCAGGAAATGTCCATAGTCTTCAAAGCCACTGCAGTTATTTAAAAAAAATATATAAAACTTCAGTAAATAAAATTTAAAAAAAACTGTCTCTGCTTGAGGAGTAAAGTGGAACATAGTGAAATATTCTAGCAACTGTTCTAATTGTCTAATTACCAGCAGTGCGATAAACAGTATCGGCTGTATCCACAGTGGATGCAACAAGATGAAGGCCTGTGAATTCTAATACAGTTTGGTGTTAACGCCAACAACATTCTGCAACAGAAACACCATGCGTACTTCTTAAAATATATATATATATATATTTATACTGAGGCAGAGTGAGAGGCTGGAGCTTTTTCTTGCGTCAGTTTACCTGAAACCTCCTGACAGTTCCTAAAACTTTTGATTATGCCCATTACAATCATATGTACATTGGTAAAATGCCAATCAGTTTATATAACAGATTTATTAGTGTTATATTGCCGCCCCCTCCACCCACTCTAGTTCAATCTCCACATTTCGCCTGTACATTTTTACGATACGTTTGTGTGAGATCAGGATGTTCTTCTTCTGGCTGGTGCCAACAGTTTCTACTTCCTAGCGCTGCTCAGCAGCTGTTTTATCATCAACACAATCGGCATTCTTTTTATTTTTGTGGTTCTCAGAAAACAGTGGGAACCGTAGCGCGGCACTAAGCCTACCTATGGTGGCTCAGAGGGGCCAGAAGCGGCTGTAAACTGGGAAAAAAATAATAACAGGGTTAGCATTTGATGAATTCCTAATTACCAGGCCCATGTTTACCACACGTTTTTTTTTTTTCAAGGGTATTTTGTGAGCTGTTAAGAGCAAATTGCCCGAGACCACCCGTCAATTTCTCATTAATCATAACGGCGTGGTGGGAAACCGCAGTACAATCAGTCCTGTTAGACTGTTGGCACATTTTAATATTTCTGTTTTGTTGTGGACAAACAACGTCAAATGCCGCGAGTTCGCACCAGGCGCTTAGTCCCTCCTTTGTGTTTGCCTTTGCTCTACCGGGGAAATCTCCCGTTTGCTTTGGAGGAAAACGTGCAGACTATTTTCCCTCTGCGTTACTGCACATCTGTGGTTCTCAGGGTAGCAGACATCTGGATGCTTGCTGAGGGAATCCCATCGCTCATGCACAGTGCAGGAATACAGAGGAATGCTTCTGGAATGCAATACCAGATGAAAAATAACCTCTAAAAAATAATAAATCTGTTGGTTAGACAAAGTCGACATTGACGTATGTCGCAAAAAAGGTTCAAATGAGTCGTCCAAATCCTTCAGAAAAATGTGTGTAGGTAAAGTACGATGAGCGTTGGTAACTCACCCATTTTTCTCTGGCTGTTTTTCCCCCTTAACTGTCCTCCTCTTTTTCTTCTACTTCCCAAGAAGAAACCAGACCAGTCAACGATGTGTATTTACGCTTCACTAGAAGCCCTAAAAGTTAAAGTCCCGTTATCTGCTCCAAACACCTGCTGGGATTTAGCTGCTCCCCAAAGCAACAGAAGCTTGTCCTGTAACAAGAAGAAACGACGTTATGTCAACCAGAAAGTCCAATATCACTTCACTCGCATAACTATGTTTTTCCTAGGAAACCACGGGCCGGCTTTAATATCTCATCTCGCGTTGGGGGGTCGTATTGGGGGCCGTGGCTTTGCTGCCAACATGTACTGCCCAACTGCAAGCCACGTTACCATGTGATGAGAATAAGGATGCAACAATACGTTCTGTTTTTGTCCCCTGATATCAATTTTATACCTAAACATTTCATTGGCATATCAAAACATTATTAAAGAGACTGCATTCTAATGACGATGGGTCACACCGTCTAATCAGTAAAGGTCACAGTCCTTATCTGATGGAATTTATAGGACTGGTGTATTTGTAGAAGAGAGATGTTTAGTGATATTCGTAATTAGCCAAACAGATACTGATTTAAATTCTTCAGTATCACCTTTTTTTCCCACACATTTTTCGTAAAAAAAAAAACATCCGCATGCAACATAATCAAAATCTTGGGATACCTTTTGATTAATACCCGATTTAATTTTTTTTTTCCCGCTGTGGTGATGTGAGGGTTTCGGGACAGAGGATGTCGCATGTGTACAGACTGTAAAACTTTTTGAGGCAAATTTGTAATTTGCGATTTTGGGCTATACAAAATAAAATGAATAGAATTAATATATTTTATAATGTGTATATATAATATTCTTTTAATAGTCATTTCTGAACTGCAGATTCTCGTTACCATTTGGCAAACTGATACCAAATATTTATATTAGGGCTGTCACCGACTATTCCAAATTTCAAAATACAAGAAAACCCGATGAACCGCTCGTTCAAGCGCAAAGGGGAATAAATGAACAACAACTGTGAGACTGACTGACTGATTCTTACTTTTTTTTTCCAGGTCCTCCTTTGGACAGCCCTGATATATTTACCTGTAACACCTTTCCGGTAGATGTATCAATAACCATTTAACGCTTTAGCTGTCATCAGTTCCCTCTCACTCTTGACCCACTATTTCGCCCCGACACCAAGTCACGTGTTGTCAAATCCCGCTCCGCCAGCCGGCTGGACCCAGTTTTAACCCGATCCCTCACGCAGCCTGCTGGAATACAGTAGCGCTGTGTGCCCATAAAACTATGAAAACGATCCGCTCTAACATGCAGCGCCAGCGACGATGAGGGAAACGCTGCCACTGTCCGTTACTAAGCAACAGCCGTGGAAATGAGGAGCAAATATTGCAGCCAGTGAAAAAGAAGGAGGGGAAGAAAAAAAAACTGCAGGGCCGTACGTCGTCTTCCTCGCCGTCGTGTTATTTGGGCCCTTCCCCACACGCGCGCTCTGATAATGGATGTGTGTTTGTTTCCAACTCGTGCGTAGGTAGGGACGCTGCGCTGTGTGTTACTTTGAAAACAGCGTGCGACAAAACAAGTGTTAATATGATCACATGTCGGCACAGCATGTGTTGTTGTTTTCTTTTTGTAATGTGTTGTGTTGAAAAGAAGAAAAAAAAAAAGAATGGCTGTCCTTAACTGATCTCTCAGATATGCAGATAACACCTGTATGAGAGCAGCTGTTTTAAAACGTGTGTGTCTGTGTGTGTGTGTGTGTGTGTGTATGTGTGTGAGTGGACCAGTGATCCAGCCGTTTGTCCTGGTGGGCTCTTTGTTTTTGATTTCTTCTCTTCTTCTCTCCGTTCCAATGCTTCCCCCCCTCTCCTATGCAGCAAGGACAAGTTTGGAAGGTTTGCAAAGTTTATCACCTTCCACTGATGAAACCCCTTCACCCTTCCTCAACTCCTCCTCCCTCTCCTCCTCCTCCTCCTCCTGGCTGCCTGTACTAATCTGTTGGTCCTCCCCGTTGTGCTTCACTTCTCTTCATGTCTGAATCTGCAGTGCTGAGAGTGAAGCCTCCATTCACTCCACTCCATTTTGGTTTGGGGGGGGCGGGGGCGTGAAGGAGCTAGAAAACCACATTTGTGAATACCAGAAACACTAATGGATGTGGCATTCAAACATGCCAATTTGTCCAGCCTTAACCGACAAGATGAACACAATTTATCCAGAGCGCCTCCAGTGTGCCTCAAAGCAGAGACGTGTTGGCTCAGTGTGGAACATTTAGGCCCCAAAATAACAAATTATACACATACAGAAGCTCAAATGAATGCAGGGCCACCAATCATTGTCTGATTGTGAAAAAGTAATATCCTAAATAAACTGATTTGCAGCAGTGGTGGAAATAAAAATAACAAAACCACTGAAAAAATACTGTAGTTTGTCCTACATTTAAAGTAGGACATTTAACGTAGTATAAAAATATTAGCGGTAACATATACTTAAAAAAAATATATATATATAAACATATACGTTTGTATCAATAAGCTCAAAGTATCCTGTTACTCAACTACGCCGGGTTTGATCCTAAAAGGTTGTTTCAAAAAGTACAATAGTGCTGACGAATGATGGCCGCCCGTCTCTCCAGCCGGCGGCTGCGAGCGGCTCTCAATAATAAACTTTTCTCTGGAGCTCTATTTTTTGCCGCAATTAACCCGTCCTCTGGAAACCGAGTGAGGCTACGATGGGCAACAAAAGCCACCTCACCTCGGCGCGGGATTTGTCTCCGCGGTTTACGGGGACGCCGTAGAGGCGTCAGAATGTCTCATCTGCTAATTAGTGGCCCTAATTAGTTTTCAGGTGTGTGTGTTTTCCGGCCCCGTGCTATCTGTTCCAGGGTCTCCTGCCATATGCAACAATGAGGGGACCCGTTGGAGACGCTCGGCTGCTTTAATATCGGCCGCAGTGGAGAAACGATGGTGGAGGCCGAGGCCTGTTCTGGCATCCAGGCACCAGCATCCCACCCCCCTCGACCACTTATGATTCTCCGCTTCTCCACATGCCCCCGTACCTTCATTCACTGCAACCATCCTCCCATCCATCCTGCCATCAGCCCCCCCCCCTCCCTCCCGACCCCACCCAGAACCCAACCGGCCAGCTTTATGCACCACCCGCACTAAACAACAGCGCCAGAGAGATCATTGAGTCTTTATGCTTTTTGTTCTGTGACTTGTGAAAGTAGAACGATGAATAGACGCTGCAGTGCATCTATGGAGACTAAAATGAGCTGTGTGCTCTGTAGTATTTGCCAGTGTAGCAGACACACGGTTTTGCATGTTTGAGCCCATTCATTTCAACTCGATTCTCTTCTTGCTGGTTGGGGGGTTTCTGACATGTAAAAGTCACATCCACATCAGATGAAACCAGGCGATAAGAACAATAATGATGAATCTTAACGTAGTTAACAAAAGGAGAGCTGTTATGCAGCTTATGGAAGACCGCAACTGGAAAAAAAATATTTTTGAGTTTGGGCTAAAACATCTAAAACCTTTTTATTCAGGATACCGAATGTTCTGTAATAACCGCCCGTGTTTTTCTTTTACTCTGCAGTTCCCCGGCGTGAGTCAAAGGGTAACTACATCTTGAGCGGCCAGTGTAGTGACTAGTCTGCCGTTTGTAGGGCGAGTCCAGCGGGATGTGGCCGTAGAGAAGAATCCCTGGGTTGGCATAGCAACGTGGCCCGTGCTTCTGTGAACGGTCGCGACTCAATTTGTTGCTTCCTGTTGTACGTAGTTAAAATCCAGCCTGAACAGACCTCCTCTGGTCGGCAGAGATTGGAAAATCGGATAATGTGTGTGTGAGAGAGGCGGGCGGGAAATAAGGTCCAGTTGGTGTCAGCGATGGGTTTTGAAATCATGTATATTTTTCTGTGTGGAACCCTTCCTCCCTTCCCATCCTGCAGCAGCGATTTACAAGAGATCAACATCCCGGATTGTGCGTTTTTTAAGCGCATGAATTGGCTTAAAACGGACTGAACAGACCAACTAAACTGGTGTTCGTAACCACATAGCTTCACACGTAGTGTTTGGTTAGTTTTGACTGCGCGGTAGACAAGCCTCTTTTTTCCTGCGTGTTACCGCTTAGGATAACTAACCTATTCTGCACCTGCGCCATGTTGCATCCCAATGTTGGATCCGTCAGTGGCGGCAGAGTTTTCCTCCTCACCGATCACACCGATAGTCACCAGTGTGAAGCCACAACTCAATATGTCGCTGTTGAAATCTCGTAGACAAAAAGCAGGAAACATCACATTAAAGTCAAATAAATCTCAGCTGCTACGTGTTTTGGGGTTGGCGCTTCATCCCGTTCTGATACCCGTCTGTGCTGGTGTGAACTAGCATGTGCCGGCATTTTGGGGGGTTTCCTTTTGCACTGGCTGATGTCTCGGCGCCGTGCAAACTGAAACCCGGCTCTTTGCTTGTGGTGCCGTTCAGCAGCTGTGGCGTGTTTACTGCGTGTAGAAACAGCCAACACTTGTAGCGTCGTGTCTTGTTTGGTAACTTTTTCCACTGAAGCCGATCCTCAGCGCGGCCAGAGGCACCGACCTCTTCTGCACAAACTACACATCCACTCTTCGTTCTCTGGCACGGGCATGCACCACACGTTCCTCGCCATTCATGACTACACTTCCCATGATGCATGAGCGCTTCCTGCCGGGTTCAGGGCTGTCGGTCACACACTGACTTTAGACGAGTGTTAATATTAAAGAAGCGAGAGGCAGATCACTCGGTCTAGTGAAATAATTTCTCTCTGACCACTTTCTGTCATTTCTCTGTACTTAAGTTCTCCTTCTTTTCCGACCCCCCCCCTACCCTTCAAACCCCCCCCCTCTTCTGTTTCATTCAACCCCTTCATGTCGCCCGTCCATCACCCTGCCCGTCATGCAGTGGTACTAACCAGTGATGGCTCAGAGACACTTCATGTCTCATTATTTGGGACTCTCTCTGTGGTTCTCGTCCTCTCTGTGTTGTGGATTGACGTCCGGCTGCGGCAACATCTCTGGATGATCAAAATGAGGCTAAATGATTAGAAGCTTAAATTACTCCCGACTGGAGGGGATGATGATGATGATGATGATGATGGTGGTGACGGCCAACAAACGCATCCTATAGAAAAAGTATTATTTGTATTTGAGCGCTTTTGGCCCGCTGACGTCTCTCCACAGCCCCTCGGCTGAGAACCACTGATCAGTTCAGGCTGGTTTATCCAAACATGAAAACCACAGACTTCCAAACTTCATTCAGCAAAACCTCTGGAATCTCCCTGTCGCCGTGCAGCTAAAAGGCAAATGTGACCACACCGGTCACCTGGATCCAAGTTTGTGCGTGTGTGCCTGTTTTCATGTTTTGAATACGCCTCCGGTCAGGAAACGTCACTAAGTGTGAAGGTGGTGTCGATATCTTTACCTCCCCCCCGAACCCACTCCTCACACCCTGGACCGGGATAAACCAGTTTTCACTGTGAGCACTGAATGTTTCCTCACATCTAACATGCCCGACCGCGAGGGAGGAAGATGTTGGATCAATAGACTGCAGTCATGAAGGTGTTTGTCAGGAGCCGCCGTGTGCTCTCCGTAGATGCTGTTGTGTTTCTCCTCACCTCCTCCTCTCCTCTCTGCTCTCCTTCGCAGGCATGTGGCGATCCCAAGGCCAAGCCCTCCTATCTCGTCGATAAGAACTTGGAGTCTGCGGTTAAATTCATTGTCAGGAAGTTCCCGGCCGTGGAGACGCGGAACAATAACGTAAGTGCAGCATGAACGTGTTCTCTTTCTTTTGAACAGCAGCTTTGAATGACCGATCACGATGTTGGTGATTATTTGATTCGGTTTTTATTCACACCAAGTGCAAATGTAATCAGATGAGGTCCAATGGAGATGCAATCTGCGTACGGGACATCTTTTAATGCAGTGTGAAGATGCCGCTTTCTTCATCTTTCTTCAATTAACAGTAGCTAGCGAGGGGGGGTCAAGCAGTAGACGGCGTGCAGCGCTTATTATTGATCCCCTCTCAATACGACACACTGATCAATGTGAGTCCAGCATATCTGAGCAGCTTTTATACATTTAGAATGATCTCCAGCAGAAACACTGAAAAACCAAGTGAGACGATATAAAATCTGCTCACAGGCAGATTCTCATTGTGAATTATTCTCCCTGAGAGGTTTGCTTTCATTTTGTGTGTGTGTGTGTGTGTGTGTGTGTGTGTGTGTGTGTGTGTGTGTGTCGAGTGAAGTTGACTCATTTTTCATCAAATGTTTATTTCTGCTTTACTTGTTAGCTGTGTGTACGTCAAACTGCTGTGTGTGTGTGTGTGTGTGTGTGTGGAGCTTACTTCTATATTCAGTATAACTGCAGAAATGGTCTCACGTTGTTTTCTGCTTTGTTTCTGTGTTTGTCTGTGTTTTGCATGCTAAACTTGGCTTATTCCGGACTTGTGCTTTTTGGTAAGTTTTGTATCTAAGTTTCTGTCATTTTTGTGTTTTAGTTCATGTACTTAAGTTATTTTGTACCTGTGTTTGAAGCTGTTTTGGAGTGTGTGTTTCTTTTGCGTTGCTCCACTTCTCTCCTCTGCTGGTAGCGCTGTGACTTCTTTCCCTTCATCCACTGAGTGACTGCGGCTGGTTAGCTTCCCGTTAGCTGGTTTGCTCCCCGTTAGCTGGTTAGCTTCCCGTTAGCTCCCCGTTAGCTGGTTACACGGCTCGATGGCCGACTGCACCGAGGAGCGCTGCTGAGCACGCTTCATTACTCTTGATATTATGATACCGATGAAGAAAAGGCAGGAAAACCTCCAATCGCATCTAGATTTAAAAAAAAATTTTTTGTGTGATCTACTTATAAATTGTCTTTATCTGGACTTTGGGTGGAGCTCCTCGGTGCAGCAGCAGCGTTACACACTCCTCTTCCAGCTTGTTAAAATACTTTCATGCAGAAGAAGGTCTTTGTCTTTTCGATTTCCTGGTAATTTTAACACAATCAAGGGTTTATCGTTTTAATTTGGTCAAACGTTGTCTTCTTTTTTACGTTCTTTTTCCAAACCAAAAAACACACAAATCCTATTAAACAAATGGAAAATAAATCCTATTGTAATCAGAAGTGCTGAATAATTTCCAGCATTTCACAGACAGTATTCACAAGTATTTTCTCTTTATTTCCCATCAAATGAAGAAAACGTTTGACCAAATGACCGAATAGTGATAACGAACATCTTTAATCTATCTTTGTATCGACTTTTCTGTGTCTCTCTGCCTGATTACTTAAAAAATTATTATTATTCAGCAACTGTAAGGAAAACTCAATAAGTCCATAAAGAAAAGAACAACTTGGATATAAAAAAAATTGAATATGGAATAAAATGAAACTATGAGGGGAAAAAATCTTTGAGCTGATGAATTAGATCCACCACTTCCATGAGTGAATATTTAGTTAATAAAAGTAACATCTGTCAACCTGCTGACTGAGTTTCAGTCAGCAGGTTTGCGCTTTGGAGATACATGAAACCCAGGAAGTCATAAAGAGAGACGCAGGAAACGATAACCGGCTTCACGTGTTCCCGTCCTTTTCTGTAACTGTGCACGCTGCCGTGTTTACAGCAACAGCTGGCTCAGCTTCAGAAGGAAAAGTCTGAGATTCTGAAGAACCTGGCGCTCTACTATTTCACCTTCGTAGATGTCATGGAGTTCAAGGTGAGAAAAGGCGCGGCTGCACACACACACACACACACATGCGCGCCGTTGGCTGTTCATTGAGAAGGGTCACACGGGGGCGATGGTTCATGACGAAGGCACTCGGTTGACTCTTTGCATCAACAGGACCATGTGTGTGAGCTGCTGAACACCATCGACGCCTGCCAGGTCTTCTTCGACATTGTGAGTGAATCGTTAAATAAAAGTTTTATTTTTAGGTTTTTATTGCAAAACGAGTCATTGAGAAAATAGTTATTGTGAATGTGAAGTTGCGTGTGTGTAACCATAAAGGTTTCACGTTCCCTTCCTATTTAAGTCGGTTACATGGACCCAATGCTTAAAATGTTTCCCCTCAGACGGTGAACTTTGACCTGACCAAGAACTACCTGGACCTGGTGGTGACCTACACCACCCTGATGACGATACTGTCCCGCATAGAGGAGAGGAAGGCCATCATCGGCCTGTACAACTACGCCCACGAGATGACGCACGGAGCCAGGTGACCCAAACCCCGGAGACACGCGAAGGAGACGCACACGGGCTCGTTATCCTCAGGCCGAACGCTCCATGGTCGCAATGGTTACCGTTGTACTGTGTGTTTGTGTGTCGTAGTGACCGGGAGTACCCGAGGTTGGGCCAGATGATCGTGGACTACGAGAACCCTTTGAAGAAGTTGATGGAGGAGTTTGTTCCCCACGGAAAAGTAAGTCAACTCTGTCACATTCGGGACGTATCTTGTTTTCAAAAACTGCACGGTTGCCATAGAAACCCCGGTGCCAACTCCAAGCAGTGTCCCCGCTTTTTAACCAGCAGCCAAAGTGTTGACTCAACAAGACGTAGAGTAGTGTGATGAAAGAACGATGCAACCCCCCCTGAACGCCATGAGTTTCTTCTTGCAGTCCCTGTCGGATGCGTTGATCAGCCTCCAGATGGTTTATCCCAGGAGGAACCTGTCCGCCGACCAGTGGAGGAACGCCCAGCTGCTGTCGCTCATCTCTGCTCCCTCCACCATGCTCAATCCTGCACAGTCAGACACTGTGAGTATGACGACCGCCGCACCGGGATATTTCAGTATTCCGTCATGAAAAGGTCTTAGCTGTTGTTGTTTTTTTAAATCGCTACACGCTCCACACTTCTGTATGGCGAATATAATCTTTATTTGATGGAGAGAAGTCCGTTAATGATCCGATTTGTGTGGCTCACTGCTCGTCTCCTCTCTCAGATGCCGTGTGAATACCTGTCGCTGGACGCCATGGAGAAGTGGATCGTTTGTGAGTAGAACAGCTTCCTCGGCTCCGTCCTGATGACGAGTTGTCGCTCATCACGCTGCTCTCTCTCTCTCCCCCCCAGTCGGGTTCATCCTGTGCCACGCCGTGCTGAACAGCGACGCCACGGCGTTGTCGCTGTGGAAGGTGGCGCTGCAGAGCTCCACCTGCCTGTGTCTGTTCCGGGACGAGGTGTTCCACATCCACAAGGCCGCAGAGGATCTGTTCGTCAACATCAGAGGGTGACTAGTAGAAACGTTTTATATTAAAAATTGATTATCATTTAGTGTCGGTATCGTTGTGGCTGTTTTTTAGTCAAATAACTTATTTAATAAACATTTCTTACATTCAGAATATGATTTAAAATATTTCTATTTCAGGTGAAACAATTATACATCTTTGCCCCAAAAATGCACGTTGATGCTCTTTTAACAAACCTCCTCTGCTTGTGTTTTATCCAGGTACAACAAACGCATCAATGACATCAGAGAGTGCAAAGAACAGGCCCTGTCTCATGCGTACGTTCAGGATATTTTTACTTCTCCTTTATGTTTTCATCATCCAATCTTTCCTCTTTTTTTTCCCCCCAAACACAAATCCTATTTCACAGAGTTTAGGATTTATTTCACTTGCCAGGTTGCTGTTTTTCTTCCCTTCTTTAACCATATGTCAGCTCTCATCTACTGTCGGCTTGAGTCTCTCAGGGAGTCTCCCACGGAAGCTTCACCTCTCTTTACACCTCATTCAGTTTTCCTATCCTCCCTTCTTTGTCTCATCTCTGCTTTATCCTCATCACGTATTCCCCTTCATCTCCATTCTCCTTCTTGTGCCGTCACTGTCAGCGCCGTGCTTTCATCCTCTCAGGAGTGTCCTGAAAGTGTCAGAATGCCGTTTGATTGTGACGAATGTGTGTTTTGATGCTGTGCTCTGCAGAGGCTCGATGCACAGAGAGAGACGCAAGTTCCTCCGATCGGCTCTGAAGGAGTTGGCCACTGTGTTAGCGGATCAACCTGGACTACTCGGCCCTAAGGTAATACCCCAATATACCACCGTGACCAGCAAAACCGCACCTCCAAGTAGTACTAGAAGAAGACCACTAAATTAGCTGGGTGTTTGATATATAGCAATACAAATAAAAAAACATTTATAAGATTTAAGTGACCTAATAGAACACTAAAATACCGCCTTAAACAGCTTTCAGTCCCTCTGTTTATCTCCCACAGAGTCGGCTACAGTTCTAATTGGGTGCTGTGTGGTACCTTGTGATGTCAATGTCACATGCAATCATTATTTTTAAAACACTGCAATATCACCTTAAATATACCTTCAAACTATTCTCTTTTGTAAATATATAAAAAGAATATATTTAGCCGGATTAACTTGCCAACTGCTCAGCATTTATCTTTGGGAGGTTTTGACATTTTCCTTTAAAAAGAAAAACGCCCTTTTCAGTCCTTACATATTTATCCGTTTCCTCTTCCTTCGTCCCGCCAGGCGTTGTTCGTGTTCATGGCGTTGTCGTTTGCTCGGGACGAGATCATCTGGCTGCTTCGACATGCAGACAACATCCAGAAGAAAAGCACGGATGACTTCATAGACAAGTACGCAAACACGCCCGCAGGTTCACACCGGCAGCAACACAACCGCAACATCTCACACCTGTGTGTGTGTGTGTGTGTGTCTGTGTGTGTGTGTGTGTGTGTGTGTCAACAGGCACATAGCAGAGCTGATCTTCTACATGGAGGAGCTCCGAGCTCACGTCAGGAAGTACGGCCCGGTGATGCAGCGATACTACGTCCAGTACCTGTCCGGCTTCGATGCCGTGGTGCTGAATGAACTGGTGCAGGTGTGAACTCGCTCTGAATGCTCGTTAAGACCTGAAACTAGAGATTGATTCCATGAACTCATGATGTTTGCGCGATAGAGAGACAAGTACAGTCGGTTAAAAGTCTGTGTTTAGAAGATTTTCCCACCTTGCAAATGTCTTTCTGACCAGTTTTTTTCTGTCCTGTCTTTATCTGATAGAACCTGTCTGTGTGTCCAGAGGACGAGTCTATAATCATGTCTTCATTTGTCAACACAATGACCTCTCTCAGTGTCAAACAAGGTGAACTATTACTTCTTCTAACCGGAAAGAGAGCAGTCTGAGTGAAGGACAAGTAGCATCATTCTAGTATTGGACAGTTTTGGTAGTAATGGTGCAGTAATTTAATAGATTGGTTGGGTATAAATGGTTGAGGGAATTGCTTTGGTGTTGTTTTACTTTTACGTATAACAATAATATGTCATTCAGAAAATGACTTTTCTGTTTTACTTTTCTATTTGACTCACTTATCTTTGGTCTTGTATGTTTTTCTACTTTACTTGAATTACTTTATTCTACGCTTGACTACGATTGATTTTTGTATCACTGTTTTTCTTATTACTCTATTTTATTTTTGTGTTTACTGGTTTTAGCTTGTTTGTCTGTTATCTTTGAACACCGTTGCACAATAATCCTCTCTGAGATTGCTGCAGTCTAATCGTATCTCTCGTATTCCAGTGGAGGATGGAGAGGTGTTTGACTTCAGAGGCATGAGGCTGGACTGGTTCAGACTGCAGGTGTGCAAACAAATTTGACACTTTGATTCATTATTTAACACGACATGAATATTCAGGACTACTGAACGCTGTCTGCATGTTCTACTAAATGTTTTAAATGACGCTACTGAAGTGTACCACCACCACCAAAGTACAAAGACACGGTAGCAGGTAGATGCTCTCCCTCTCCGCAGGCTTACACCAGCGTCTCTAAAGCCAGTCTCGGCATCGCCGACCACAAGGAACTCGGCAAAATGATGAACACCATCATCTTCCACACCAAGATGGTGGACTCTCTGGTGGAGATGCTGGTGGAGACCTCGGACCTGTCCATCTTCTGGTGAGACGCGCATGCTTTTTGATACGTTTGATATTTAGTGTGTGTTCGTCCCATATTTCATCTGTGTGTGTGTGTGTGTGTGTGTGTTGTAGCTTCTACAGCCGTGCGTTTGAAAAGATGTTCCAGCAGTGTTTGGAGCTTCCTTCCCAGAGCCGACACTCCATCTGCTTCCCTCTGCTCTGCACACACTTCATGTCCTGTACACATGAGCTCTGTCCTGAGGAGGTAAACACACTCATAAATACACGCAAATGGTCTTTGAAGCCATTTTCAAATTAAATTAAAGTAAAACTGCGTAAAAAGTTAAGCTGCTCTTTTGCTGCTTGGTGCTTTTAAAAGAACACAACTTCAAGTCACACGGATTATCAACATGTAACCAGAACCGTCCTTTGTTGCTGTTAAATGGTGTTACGTGATTTTACGTTTCTTCCGCCACAGCGTCACCACATCGGGGATCGGAGCCTGTCGTTGTGTAACATGTTTCTGGATGAAATGGCCAAACAGGCCAGAAACCTGATCACAGACATCTGCACTGAACAATGTACACTCAGCGACCAGGTAGGAACACACACACACACACACACACACACACACACACACACACACATTATTGGATTTTTTTTGCTGAGAACTCGATGAGAACAGCAATTCCTCTGTTGTATCGATCTTCTTATCTAGAGCTTCGCTGTTGTACCAATTCCCCCAAAAGACCTTAAAGGTGTTTTCTATTGATGTGCAGATGGTCACATAAAGTCCTTTTTAATAAAAAGTTTTTCTGATGCGAACGTCACCAGATTTGGTTGAAGCAACTGGCCGTTTGCATGATATCACATGGCGTCACATTAATGCTGGGAGTCTTTTATTGATGCGTGTAGTTAAAAGCCTCTTAACTTGATCTCCATCAGTCTGTTCCACCCGTCACTAAACATCAGCCAGACCGTGAAGAACCGCCCCCCCCGGATCTCTCGTTCATCCCTGCATGTCTGTTCTCTTCCTCTCTCCTCACCGTCTGTCTAATCCTCCTCCACTCTCGGATCTCTAGCTGCTTCCGAAGCACTGTGCGAAAACCATCAGCCAGGCGGTGAACAAGAAGAGCAAGAAGGCGACGGGGAAGAAAGGCGAGCCGGAGAGAGAGAAACCGGGCATGGAGAGCATGAGGAAGAACCGACTACTGGTCACCAAGTCAGTCTGAGAAGTTAAAGATTATCAGCATTTCTCATTGATGGTAGCCACAATACTGCAGTATATATGTGTATATATCTCTATACCAGAAAAATACCACAGTTAAAAAACAGATTTTCTTTTTAATTTGTCTAAACGAGCCGCTTTGTTGATCTGCCTCTTAGCGAAATTGCCTCAAGTGGCCTTCGATACAGTGTGATGCAGTGTAATATGTTTAGGGCTTTCATTTTGAAAGGTAATGTAATGGGTGAACCTGGAATGGTGCATTCAGAGTCTTATCATATGTGTTATTAAAGTATTATATTATTACCTTTATAAGTGTGGTCACTACTCATAACCCTCTTAATAAAACACCATTAAATCATTGTTCTTTTTAGCGCAGATTTTTACATCCACAAGTCAATCTTTTGTGTTTATTTAACGTTGGTTGCTGTAAAGACCCAGACGATTAAAAATGTCTGTCTCCCCCCCCCCCCCCCCCCCCTCCCCTCCACAGTCTGGATAAACTCCACACAGCACTCTCCGAGCTCTGCTTCTCCATCAACTACGTTCCCAACCTGGCGGTGTGGGAGCACACGTTCACACCGAGGGAGTACCTCACCTCGCACCTGGAGATCCGCTTCACCAAGTAAGCGTGAACACACGTGGATTAAACACTTCAAGCAACGCGTTCCTTACACTTTCCTGTCCGGGTTCAAGGATTTATTTGCTCTGTTGTTCATTTCATGCTGAATGAGTTATTTCCTTGAAGCTTCTTTGGCGAGGACAGCCCTTGTTGCTGAGCTATATTATTATTTACCTTTTATGTGGATTTACTACGAGACATTCCGCCTCCAATGAATAGAAAAAGCAACAAGAAACGTCTCTGAAAAGTATCCAGGTGAATGGTGCATGTAGGGGGTTAAAAACAGAGCATCTGCAGAAGAGACGTTGAAATCGTCATTTAAACACAGTTCTTCCCCAGCACGCTGTTACTGCTGGAGTTCTGAATGTATTCTCTCTGTCCCCAGGTCCATAGTGGGGATGACCATGTACAACCAGGCTACCCAGGAGATAGCCAAGCCCAGCGAGCTGCTGACCAGCGTGCGGGCCTACATGACGGTGCTCCAGTCCATAGAGAACTACGTCACCATCGACATCACCCGGGTCTTCAACAACGTCCTCCTGCAGCAGACGCAGCACCTGGACAGCCACGGGGAACCCACCATCACCAGTCTGTACACCAACTGGTAGGTTCGCCTGAGCCAGGGAGGGACGGAGTAAAATTACATACGGGGAGGAACGCGTTGAATAAAACACGGTGAAAACTGGAGGGATTTTCAGGACGTTTGTCAAATTTCTGAAAGTATTTTCATGTGTGCGTCAGTCCATTTAATAGAAAAAACATCTTCTGGGACTGGAGAGGTTAGCGAGGTTCACATCATACACAATGTGTAGTGTCTCTGAGTCCTTCCTCTGTGTGTGTGGGTGTGTGTGTGTGTGTGTGTGTGTGTGTGTGTGTGTGTGTGTAGGTACCTGGAGACGTTGCTCCGTCAGGTCAGCAATGGACACATCGCCTACTTTCCCGCCATGAAGGCCTTTGTCAACCTGCCCACGGAGAACGAGCTGACCTTCAACGCGGAGGAATACTCCGACATCTCCGGTACTCACCCGCACACAACCGGACTCACCCGCACACAACCGGACTCACCCGCACACAACCGGACTCACCCGCACACTTGATATCGCTCTCAAGCGAATCGTCCAGATGATCTGCTTGTGATGTTTGTGTGTTTGTTTTGTGTGTCTTCCCAGAGATGCGTTCGCTGTCTGAGCTGTTGGGGCCGTACGGGATGAAGTTCCTCAGCGAGAGTCTGATGTGGCACATCTCATCCCAGGTGGCGGAGCTGAAGGTATGTTTATATATTATATTAATAATAATAGCCGTTATTAGAAGTGCGTTAACGTAGTAATCCGTCAACACCGACAATGATTGAACTGAACTGTTGTAACATGCAGATGCACACAGCAGTCTGAAGTACAACATCTGCACCCTGTGAAAGGTGGTTTTCTCTTGTTGGTAATATTGTTCAGAAGAAGAGAGTTTCTTTATCATCCATAATAGAAATGACCTTGTGTGTCTTAGCAACTGGCTCGGTGCAGACTAAGGAAATTAAAAGTTCATTTAGAAGTTAATTTTGTCATTGTGTAACTGCTAAACCTGCATCATTTTTTCGTCTGAGATTCAAAGGAAACACACAAGCTTTACAGACTGAAAAGTCCTTTTCTTTGTGCTGGACCACGTTGCCTCACTAACAGGGACCCTTTCTACTGAAGCTTAACTGTGTGCGTGTTTGTCTTCATGTAGAAACTGGTGGTAGAAAACATGGAGGTGTTGACCCAGATGAGGACAAGCTTTGACAAACCAGAACACATGGCCGCCCTCTTCAAGAAACTCACCTGTAAGCGCGCGCATACGCACACACACACACACACACACACAACTGTTTGGTACTGGTAGACATCTCGTCTTAACAACATCGACTCTCCAAACAGAGTCACGTTCCTTCGTCGGCTGTCCTGACTCCTTTCTTTTGTGTGAAGCTTCACAGCGTTGATTTGTTCTGTTGTCAAATATTTGTTCACACGGACTGTAAAAGCTTTATCATCTTAATAGTTAGCAGTTAACGGACTTCACTGAAGTGTGCAGACAACAGCACAACAAAAACACAACATAATGAAAGTTGATTTGCTAAATGAAGGATGATGATGTCTGGTTGGATGTTTCCTGATGTTAGTGTGTGTGTGTTTGTAGCTGTTGACAGTGTGTTGAAGAGAATGACCATCATTGGAGTCATCTTGTCCTTCCGCTCCTTGGCTCAGGAGGCCCTCAGAGACGTGAGACACACACACACACACACACACACTTCATTGTCACAGCTTGCACCCCCTCCCGCCCACTACTGTCTGCTTCTGCCAATCGGCTCGCTGCTCCCTCAATACAAAGCTGCCGCTCCACTAAGTCCCGCCTCCACAGTCTATTTTGACTGCACTTTGGCACAGGAAATCATTTTAAAAAGATCAACAATGTTCGAGTTAGTATTTGTCCCCCCTCCTCAAAAAAAAACATGTTTTTGGATCTTTCTTCCTGAGCTGCGTCTTACCGCTCCGTCTCGCTCCGTCTCGCCCCCTCCAGGTGTTGTCGTGTCACATTCCCTTCCTGGTCAGTTCAGTGGAGGATTTCAAGGACCACATTCCCCGAGAGACGGACATGAAGGTGAAACGCGCCTCCAGACACGTGCTGGTAAAGTAACCCCTCGACCCCAACGCTGACTCCACCCCCCCTCCCCGTCTGCTCCCAGGTGGCCATGAATGTGTACGAGCTGTCATCGGCGGCGGGTTTACCCTGTGAGATCGACCCGGCGCTGGTGGTGGCTCTGTCCTCGCAGAAGAGCGGTGAGGCGCAAACGCGCGCGCTCGTCACCCCAGAAACGAATGCGATCTGAGTTTGGAGCGTGTGTGTTTCAACCGGCATGTCGGCCGATGTGTGCTTGTGTCTGCAGAGAACATCAGCCCGGAGGAGGAGTATAAGATCGCCTGTCTGCTGATGGTGTTTGTGGCGGTTTCCTTGCCAACGCTGGCCAGCAACGTGATGTCGCAGTACAGCCCCGCCATCGAAGGCACGCCTTCTATTTCATTTGACTGAACTATAACACGCTGTCACACTGCATCGCATTTTGGGCCGCGGATTTTTGCAATAACGTCTTAACTTTTAATGATTCATAATGAAATTAACGAGCCCTAAATCCAGAGCTTGATGGCAGTGCTGGAGAAAATAATCCACATTGTAGGAATCATAATTTACTGCACCAATGGCATGAGACTGTTTTGCATGCGAATGAGATCGACCTTGTGCCCTCAGATTTATTCATTCGTGTTCGCAAGAGCCATATCATCATCTTCATTATGTACGTTTTTTATATTGTTAGATTTATAAATACATTTTAAAGGTCAGTTTAACCTGATTTGTAGTTTTTCCGCAAAAAGATTTATGCGGTTAAATAAACCTCGGTGCAACAGAGACACTGTTAAATGAGGCTTTTTGTTAAGGTATCAAAGGGATCTGTCACTCAAGGATGAATTATCAAGACATTGCCTCTTAACAACCTTGAAATGAGAGGCGCCATTGTTAATAAGGGACATTTGAAGAGGATAATGAGTAGTAATGGGCTCCTCCAGTTAGTATGCAGACTGCGTATTTGCCTGCAATTGCTTTTCCAGCAGCGCGTCTCGCCGGTGAAACCACATCGACCATTACGTGAACAGAGAGTCGCACACTCGCATGATTCTCTTCATGCGTCTCACACTTTTAATGCTGTTCATTTGCGTAAAATGCAACGAGAAAAAGGAAATCTATATTTCTCTGTCAGGCGTCAGGATTTAAACCAGGGTTAATTGATTATCAATGCGATGTCTTGTTGATGCCTCACTAACGGCGTGTGTGTGCTGCCCCCTACAGGCCACTGTAACAACATCCACTGCCTGGCCAAAGCCATCAACCAGATCGCTGCCGCTCTCTTCACCATCCACAAGGGGAGCATAGAGGACCGCCTCAAGGAGTTCCTGGCTGTAAGATCACCGCTTTTATTACATTATTACATGCTCACGTTTTTGCTAATAGTGGTACAGTTATTTGAGGGGTACGTGACCACAAAGGAGGAACCCCCTTTTTTCCCAATACATCTGCATGAAGGTAGTTGATAACAACTGCGGTTGATTTCATATTTGATGTAGCAGACATTTGTTTTGATGAATGCGACGTGTCTCTCTGTGTAGCTGGCTTCCTCCAGCCTGCTGAAGATCGGCCAGGAGACGGACAAGATGACGACGCGGAACAGAGAATCTGTCTACCTGCTGCTGGACATGGTGAGAGAGAGAGAGAGAGAGGGGGGGTTAGGTCCACGTTAATGTGTTTTTATTTGTCTGGTTGTCCATTGTCTTACTGTCAGATGTTATGCACCAACCGCAAAGTCAAATTCCTTGTATGTGTAACATATTTTGGTAATAAATGCTGATTTCTACTAATATTTTCCATAATTAACTAAATATATAAACTAATCACAATTACCAACATTATAATGTGGTAGACAACATATTTTGGAGATAAATGTTCTTGATTCCTGATTCCTGATGTATAATATTAATATAATAATATAATATAATATAATATAATAATATATATAATATAATATAACAATGACCCAACACGGTTCTGTCATCAGAGTAGGAATAACAGTATATATAAAATTAAAAATATATAGATATAGAATTAGTATTTCCATGAAGTAAAAGTGAGGTGTGTTGTGTTTCAGATCGTGCAGGAGTCTCCCTTCCTCACCATGGACCTGCTGGAGTCCTGCTTCCCCTACGTCCTGCTACGAAACGCCTACCACGCCGTCTACAAGCAGAGCATCAGCGCCAACGCATAGACGCACTCCACACACAGCCGAGGCGCACTGGGCCAGTGCTCGCGTATGGACCCACACACAGCAACAAATACACGCTAACGGCATACACTAAGTACAAACTAAATACACTAAACTATGCCTACAATGCCTCGATGTTAATATTCAGACAGTGTGTGACTTGTAGACTAAAACGGTGAAACACTAACATGAAGACGGGTTCACTCTAAATACAACAACAACACAATAAACCCCGAAACAAGATGGAAAAACTCACATAATTCAGTGCACAAAGATGACAAAATGACACCGAAATTCAAAATGAATAGAAACAAACACACAAACACTAGCTGGATGAAGTCGGGGGATCAGTGTCTTTACTTTAATCATTGTACTTTTTTATTGACGTTGCCAGGGACCATAACCATAGCAACGCGTAATATATACCATATGTTTGGTTGGTATAAAAGAACAAAAATATAAATATATAGTATATATATAGTTGACACTAAAATATTTTTTCTTTTTTTTTTCCTTTTTCAATGAAAGATTTGAGGGTTTTTTAGTGGCCAGCTGACAACTTCTATATGGTGACGGATTTGGATGCTTACTTTGGGAATGCAAATGATGTGACGTGGATTATTTTTTATTTTATGGAGGAAGATTTCTGTGTTGTTAATGAAAGACACGTTGCTTGTTAATTTAAGTTTACATCTCTACACACATTGACACACTAAGCAGATCAACTATGTACAAACTAACCTTTCAACACGTCATAGTGAACATCTCTCACACACACACACACACACACATATAACATGGTGATGTTTTCTTTCTATTTTTTCAAGCTTGTCGTAACTTGGACTTTTTGTGGGTAAAGATATAATATCCGTAATTCTACTTTGATGTGAACTGAACTTGTCTGTTTTCAATGTTTTATGTTTTGTTATTTTTACGATGACAACTATTTGCCAAATGTGTTGACACTAAAAGTTGTGTATCAGGGCTTGGAAGTGGTGGAGTGTTTGGGTATTAGTGGGTGAAATGCCATTTTTAAGTGTTGGGACGGTGTGGAATCAATCCCCCGGACTGCTGCAGCTGGGTTAACAGAACGGGGTCACACAATAACCTTTTCAGCGGGAACAAACTAAAAAAACGTCAGTACAACTGCAGATATTCCTCACAGATGTTAGTCAACTGATTAAGTAAAGGGCCAGTAGGTGCTACTTTTTTTTTTTTTCTTCTCTCTCAATGGTGTAAAGTAGAAACAAACTAAAAATAATTTATATAATCTGTTGCAGAATTATTGCCTGCAACTTTCTCTGTTCTAAAAACAGGAACAAATCTTCATCTTCATAGAGGGAAATTTTGCTTTTCCGTGTTTTTTAATTTTTACATTTGCAGTCTTGTAGTGTTGGCTGTTACCCGGCTGTGCTGAAACATCCGGGGGGGGGGGGGGTAGTGCCTTGCTCAAAGGCGCCTTAACAACAGCTGAAGGTCCACCAACTACATAAATGTCTTAGTATTCAACTTTAACAGGAGTAATTAAATAAACCAATTATCCTACAGCAAAAACAAGTAAAACCTAATTGATCTCAGACCTGTGAAAGTCTGCTAAAACCTGACGTACACACATACACACACACACACGCGCTGTTGGTTCTTCACTGGATTTTTTAAACCTTGGTCGAAGGTCATTCTTCAATAAAATCTCCATATTAACAGTTACGTTTGCGCGATGGTGGTGTGGGACCTTCTTTTTTTTACAGAGTGGGCGGAAACTTTTACAAAGTGAAGTCTGCTTTATGTACATTTCTTTTATCAATCCAGTCATTGGTAGGGCTCCGTAGGGAGACTAGAAGCCAGCCCACTGCTAAAGTATGACACACACTAGGGCTCTGAGAAGCTCGTACTGCACACGCTCCTCTCACCTTGCTTACAGTATGTGGCAGGAACACAATAAAAACGACGAATCTGCACTTTACAGTAGATCCCACGTCTTCTTTCTGCTGTGTATTGTAGTCAACAGTGAGTGTAAGGACACATCCAAGGATACATTCTGCCATTTGATGTGGAATGATTGCTGTTTTTCTTTCTAACCTCTTTTTCTGTGTCCCTGATTTCCCTCCCTGTAACTTAAATTAATGAATAAAATAAACTTTAGGGCTGTGTCAGACCTGATCTGTGAGTGTGTCGCGGCCTTTTGTGCACGTGTGCTTGACTGAGACGTGACAGGGAAAACACGCTAAGTGGCCACACTTCGTCAGTAGTGACTGTTTGCATACTCACTAAGGTGTCCTTGGAAACCTCGAAAACTGTTTATACGTTTTCCTGGAAGAAAAATTCCCCTTTTTTCTTGAAGCCGAGTGATCTTTTATCTCCATACATGATGATCTTAAACATAAATTAGCATGAAATTGCTGCTATACTGTTGGATATTCATTTCTATGCATGTAAGAGGATTTTATATTGAAATATTACAAATTACTTCCACAGAGAGGAAATTACTTCATAACGTATCTTTACACAAATTAGTTCATCAGTGAAGTGATTTATAGAGCAGTGAGACTGTTCCAAAACAAATCTCAAATCTTGTACACTATATATAACATCTTGTCTGTTAATTGATAACATTCCTAATTGATTGAATTGAGCCAAATGGATGAGTGAAATACAAACCCCTTTGACTGTACAATAAAACTAGGACCCAAAACCAGTTGTTCCACTCTGCATTACATCATTATCAATTACTACAACCACTACTACGTAAGAGAATAATAAAAACACTGCACTACAGTACAGTGTCCGACGGAAACCACTAGGAGGGACCACAATCAAACTAATAGCGTGATACTTGAAGGACAGAGAGGAGTGCTTACATTTTATTGCTGTTACTGTGACGAACATGATAAAATAC
This sequence comes from Gasterosteus aculeatus, assembly GCF_964276395.1. Lineage (NCBI taxonomy): Eukaryota > Metazoa > Chordata > Actinopteri > Perciformes > Gasterosteidae > Gasterosteus > Gasterosteus aculeatus. Next base: position 18,360,617 of record NC_135693.1, on the reverse strand, counting down.
TGCATATACAAAAGATGAAGAAAAATGTTCATCTATTCAAGCAAAGTATTGAAGTAATCTGATTTCCCCAAATTAGCATGTATTTAAAAATAAGTCAAAAACTATTCTGTTTAACTGTAAACTGTAACAAGAACACATTTAAAATCAATATAACAAACTTTCAACAAAGGACAGATATTTTGATCAAAGTCACAGGTGTGATTCATAATGAGCCCAATGAGTGCTGGCATTATTCATGTTTAATTGCATTGTCTGCTTTTCACGATAGTGCCTCAAAAATAGCCTCAAAAGCTAAACAAGTATGGTTTTTATTGCATTACTTCCATAGGTATATTTGAGGTGTTAGCCATTGCGTTAATTGCGTTTAAATTCCTGGTGAAAATATGCTGTTGACTCCCATTAATCATCTCGTGTCGATCCTGGATCTGAAACCCGTTACAAACTAATGATATTTACGTAATTAGCCTGCAAGCTAGCAATCACCAAATTAAAAAAATGAAACACATTAGCGTTTTATCTTTTTTTAAATTTAGAGTAGACTGACACTTAATTTTACAAGGAAATAGCGTTAATTAGTTAGCATGTGTGGTTAACTACTGCTAGCTAGTGGTTCCTGGTTTAAGTTAACAAGCTAGCTAACATGAGGGGTTAACTACTGCTAGCTAGCGGTTCCTGGTGTAAGTTAACAAGCTAGCTAAAATGCGGGGTTAACTACTGCTGGCTAGCGGTTCCTGGTTTAAGTTAACAAGCTAGCTAACATGCGGGGTTAACTACTGCTGGCTAGAGGTTCCTGGTGTAAGTTAACAAGCTAGCTAGCATGCAGGGTTAACTACTGCTGGCTAGCGGTTCCTGGTGTAAGTTAACAAGCTAGCTAGCATGCAGGGTTAACTACTGCTGGCTAGCGGCTCCTGGTGTAAGTTAACAAGCTAGCTAGCATGCAGGGTTACTACTGCTGGCTAGCGGTTCCTGGTGTAAGTTAACAAGCTAGCTAGCATGGAGGGTTACTACTGCTGGCTAGCGGTTCCTGGTGTAAGTTAACAAGCTAGCTAGCATGGAGGGTTACTACTGCTGGCTAGCGGTTCCTGGTGTAAGTTAACAAGCTAGCTAGCATGCAGGGTTAACTACTGTCAGCTCGCTATCCTGGCTGAGCTGTAGTACCAAGCAGACCAATTAGTGAAACTTTCAGATTCAGTGTTTTGGCGAAGGGCACTCGAGTTACTCCCGCCAAAAACGCTAAAATGTCGGCTGTTTCAGGATCGCTTTTGTGATGGCGGTGAGTGATTGTCTTGCTTTGGTGAGAGGGGAAATTATGCTTCCACCATTCTCATAAACTAAAAACAGGGCAAACAAAGGTTAATTGGTTGGTGTGCTACGCGGGTTCAGACGTTAAAGGAGTCCTGTGGAAGTGAAGGTGCTCGTTTGGCTCGTTTCTTTCACATAATCTAACTAGACGTTAACGGACGTGTCCATTAACTGATTTCGTAAGTGCCGCTCTCCCGATGGACGCCGGTGTCCGTCGGTTCGTCCAGATCATCGAAGATCGGCCTCCACTTTTGTGTGGAGATTTCCTTAATGAATCACTGGTCCTGAAGGCTGGCTTCCTCCTCGTCTTCCTCGGGTACAGAACTTTTCAGCTTCCCTACACACACAGATGGCACTAAAATAAATTAATGGATTAATGATAGATAATAAAGCCCGTTCATATTTAGTCTAAATTTAGTTAATAAGCAAACCTGCATTTCTAAACAGTCATTTACCTATTGGTAATCCAGAAAAAACCCCACGGGTGATTCACCCTGTGGATGACCTTCTTAAATATTCCACTGGTATTTGACCTGACGAAAGAACTGTGGATTTAGTTTTCATGGTGAATCCCGTGTTTGTCTTGTGCTCCCTTTTATTGAGCTCATCCCTTCCGTGGACCATGTTGCCTCCCGGGCCCATGTGATAAAAACACCGGGCCACATGTTGCCCAAACCACACACACCCATTCGCCAACTCGAGAGACATCTCCTCTGTTGATGCAGCGAGCGGGTTGACCTCCACGCGGTCGGGGTCACACAGATGTGAGGAAGGCAGCTGTGCAATGCTGCGCGGACCGAAACATCACGTCGTTTGGACAATTCATTTGAATTCTAACCATTTCCGTTTCACACATTTAGGACACTGTTGCTATTGGAGTGTAGTGTTCATATCTTTAGGATCTTCAAAGATATTCAACGTTCTCCTGTAGGTCAAACAGATGGTTGCAATGTTCAGTGTGTCACATCACACACACTTAACCTCTTTAAAACGTCTCTTTACACCTACACGTTTCAATGAAATGAATTTATTTTGTCGTGAAAGACAATTGAAAGTAAAATGTGCATAAACCACTGTGGACGTGAACCCCCCCTAATTCTAAAAAACTTGAATAAATGATAAAAAGCCATCTATTAAGAGTTTTACGTAAAGGACAAAGAATACTCAGACATTCAGTAAATCTTTCAATATAATACATTTTTATTCACAGCCATTTCTAAACAGGCAAAACCTCCCCAACGCCGCTTACAATAATTTAATTTTTAATTGATCTGGTTATGTTGAACTACGAGAGAGCGAGAGAGAAGGAAAGAGGATCTGCTGTATGTGGAATTTATCAGAGGGACGAGATGAAGAGGCGAGAAGTTGGTTATCAAGAGACAAAGATAAAAGGTCGCTATCGGGAGATGGAGTCGGGACTGGATGCTTCCTTTTTGTGGTCACATGACAAGTCTGAGAAAGGGTGGGGGGGGGGGGGGGGGGGCGGTTGGGTTGGGGGGGAATAACAGGAGGGAAGATGGAAGGAGATCATGCAGAAGCCACAAGAGAGGGAGAGAGAAGAGTTAGTGCTGTTAGTAGGTGAGAGTTTTACAGAATATAGACTGCTGGAATTGTAGACATTTTAGTAATAAAAAAAAGTAGAATGCTTTTGAGAGGAGATGTAATGAGTTTTGATGCTGTATGATTAGCTTTGAATAGAAGTACTTTGCCTAGTTGAATGCATGGCAATACTTACAACATAAGATCAAGATAACAGACAAGATGACAGACTGACTAAAGTTATTTATTAGCTGTTAACATATTAGCTGTAGTATGATTAATTTTGTGGTTCAATATTTACCCTCATTTCAGCTGTGTTTTCATCCTCTGAGGGAAATATTAGCCCCTTAAGGAGCTAGATGATTGATTTTAGTTTATGGTTTGGTGCTGAGCAGGAAGAGGATACTGCCTTTATCAGCGTCCTGTCCGTGTTGATAGGAGCAGTTCTGACTTCACAAATTGCCCAGAGATACTAAAAGAGCTGTAGACTCCTTTAAATTAACAGTTCATTTATTGGGGATTTAAAAAAAGCTGTTTGTATATCATGGCCAAACTCCCCAAACTAAAATATGAATTTATTCATTGTTTCTTTTGATGTCAGTTCTATCAAATACAATAGTCTCCCAAGAAATTTAATATAATTAAGAAAAGTAATGCTGCCGACTATAATTTTGGTAATTAAATGAATGCTAATGTGTATCTGGTGTGTGTATTCGGGCCAACAATGTATTCCAAATGACTTTGAATGTAATTATATATATATATATATATATATATATATATATATATATATATATATATATAATTACATGTTTTGGGGCTCACAGCCAAACAGAAGCACTGCCTCTGGTGTCCGTTACTATTTCTAAAATACACTAGTGGCAGATGAGCTTCATGTTATTGTTTTTTTTTTGCTTACTTTTGTGTAATAACTAAAATTGTATTCCCCTACCTGGGTTTGTGGTAACCGTAAATGTGACAAAAATCTAAATTAATCTGAATTAAAATGTGTACTTAAAAAACGGTTTACCCCCTGAACTGACGCTCTCTGCCACTCCTCTCTCCTGATTGGCTAACAGCAGACCCGCCTCATTGCCGTTGGCTTCCTCTGGCCCGTTGTGATTGGCCCACAGGGAAGAGGTAGCATAGAGATGTGCTGTGATTGGGCTCAGCTGGCCGTCTGTGTCACAGAGCCCCGCCCCCAGAAGGTGCTGCTCCACCCCTTGTTGAAGCTCTGAGGAGAGAAGAGCACCTCTACTGGAGAGACGCTTCAACTACACGGGACGCTAAACTAAAGATTAAAAGTAAAAACATAGCTAAAATTAAACATTTAACTGACAACTAAGTTGTGTTACGTTTTAATATGTAGATATTTGTTCAAAATTTAAATATGTTTTAAAAAATGACCCCCAAAAAAGTGTCGAGTAATTAACAAATTGACATCCTTTTACACATGTGTTTGACATAACAAATAAATAAAAACAGAAAAAACTCAGATCAATAAACAACCCGTTTTTTCCCTGATCACACGGTATGTAAGCATTTGGTGCATTGGCAGTTACTCATGAGGCTGTTAGCTAACTGCACCCCTCCCTCCCTACACACACACACACACACACACACACACACACACACACACACACACACACACACACACACACACACAGGATCAATAAAAGAAAAGCTTTTAACGTCTCCTCTTCCAGGAACTCATTGCTGAACTCCCTCTTAGAGAGCTCTGCACATACTAATATATATTTAAACATATATTTGTTTATATATATAAATAAAAATAAATATATATTAGTATTTTTATTTACCGCTAAAACCCGAACTTTCAACTCAAGAAATGAAAGTTTTCCGTCTTACATTCACATTTCAAAACACACGCAGTGGTGATAATAAACACCTCTAAGCTGTTCTTGTAGCAATGACGGCTTTATAAATAATTCATAGCAGGCGATGATATCAAAATGATGACAACAACAACAACAAAGTCTTTTAGAGATAAAAACCCCTCGGAACCGTCGGACGGTCTTCAGATGACGAGAATCTCGAAACGAAACAAAACAACGTGACTCGCGTGTCCTAAACACCCCAAAATATTGATGGTAACCCAGAACCTAAACCAGAAAAGTCCCATGAGCCACCTGACCAAACCGAACCATCAGAAGTGACCCCGCTGCCAGCGGCACCAGCTGAACCCACAGGTCTGAGGCGCACAAATATTACACAATAACACAAGAGAAGTGGGGCCGAATAGCTTCAGATAACAGAGTGTAATCAGACAAAATAAACGCAACTGGTGTGGAAACACAGCTGCATCTGAACCCCCAGTATGCAGCATCAAAGACTAAAGTACATTAAGGACCAGCAGGATGAAGCATTCTCTACTTCTTCAGGATTCATGGCTCACAACAGAGAACACATATTTAAATGAAAATGAAGGAGAAAGGTTATATTCTCATATTTTACAATGGATGACTTCTCACGGCAGGCTGCTGGTTGTCGGGCCGTCACGCCATCAATCAACTTTGACTGAACCTAATTTCTGAAGACAAAAGATCCATCTGTTGCTGATGAGCCACAACGAAAGGATCAGTATAAAAGACATGCACTAAATAAAAAAGACCAGAAATGTTCTCTCTGTTTGAGAGAAAATTTCTACAGGCATTTAGACGTTTTATTCTGATGGGTCAGTGTTTCCATGTGTTTTTAGTCTGGATTTTAGCGACGTCTTGAATATTTGCATCTCAATTTTAATCTTAATCCTCTCCTCGGGGTCCAATGGACACCTTCTGCTTTCTCTTCCCTGAGCGTCTTTTATGCTTTTTAAAGGCATTGTGCACATTTAGCTAAACATCTCAGGAGAACCATGCAGAAGGCTGTTTACCTTTCATGGTGGGTGGGGCGAAGGTGCTCTGCTTCCTCTGAGAGGTCTCTGAAGCCTGCAGAGCGGAAGGAAAACAACACATGAGCACATCTTCTATCACATAAATAAAAGCAAACACCTAAAAGGAGACCGTCTGTGTCGTCCCTCCTGATCTCACAGCAGTGAAACAACGTTGACTTTCCGGAAGAACCATCATTTATCTCACATTTTCTCTCATTCGACCCTTTTAATGCCAAAAGAAATGTGAGAGATGTCGATGCAGTATTTAAGTGATGCCGTGAAGAATCTTTTAAAATTGGAGACTCATATTCTGACAGTTTATAATCAGAGTTTAATGCAAAATAGTTCTGCCTTTCCTTTCTGATCAGTCTGGTATTAACAAAGTGAAAGGGAAGTTTTAGACCTTTTAGAAGATACACTTTCATGCCGTTTGCTGGTTAAAACATCGGAGCTCACTTCAGGCTCTGTTGTCTGACGTTAGCGCGTGTAGTTCATCCCGAGTCTCGATGGAATGTGGCAGATGTGATCACATTTAAACAAACCTGCGTCTCTCCGCTGGCGTTGTTTTGATCTCCGACATCTGCAGAGAGAGATGAGACGGCAGCATTCAGCTTTTGTGTTTTTATTGATTTGTCAGAAAACTTTTATAACCCGAAGGTTATTTCCAAAAACCACACAAAAGATTTTGATTTGGTAGCAAGCTTTCAGAGTGTTTTCCCCCTTTTATCATCTGGATGCTTCTGGGTGGCTTTCACAATCGGCTTTGCATTCAAATAAATAAATACAAATATTTCCCTTTAACTCACTTTTTGTCTACTGTTGTTTTGAGTCACGAAGCTCAAAGTCTTCTTCTGTTCGTATTGTCAACGTATTGCTGACAGATCCCATCAAAAGTTCCCCTCCAGCTCAGCGTTGATGTTTTCAATCTCTGTCACTTCAAAACACCAACGTGTGATGTCGCTTTTAAAGTGAGATACTTTCTTCTTAATTCATGAGCATTTATCAAAGACAAAAGGACCACAGTCACTTCTTGTCTTTACTGCTGCTTTCCACTTTACAGAAGCACAAGACTTTCTAAGGCCGTAATAACCCTTCAATTAATAGAGAGACAGAAAACAAGTATGTTGATTTCCTTACTTATTTAAAGAATTTGTTACTTGTCCCTGGTGTTTGACACCAACGCTCTTCTTTCTTTGAGAACATTTTTATACACTAGAACCTCAGTGAGATGAGCTCATAAAAAGGCTTCCTGGACACACACACACACACACACACACACACACACACACACACACACACACACACACACACACACACACACACACACACACACACACACACACACACACACACACACACACACACACACAGTGTTTTCATGATTTTTTTGGGACATTACATTGACTTACACTAATGCCCCAGGACTCACCTTGAACACGACCTCCACCAGATTCTAACCCTTAACCCGACATTCAACCCAGTCTTCTCCCTAAGAAGTCAGGATTCACGTTACGAGGACGTGCGATTGTCCGCGTTGACCAGTCCCCACAACGTCAATGTGTGAACACATTTATGTCCCCGCAAGACATGTGTAGTGTGTCTCTCACACACACACACACACACACACACACACTTAAAGCATCCATTAGTCTGGTCTGAACACTGAGATCACTTACCAATAGCTGCAGCGCAAATCTAATAGAGATTCCATTATAGCTGATGCTTTTCAGCTCTCTCTCTCTCCCTCTCTCTCTCTCTCTCTCTCTCTCTCTCTGTCTCTCTCTCTGTCTCTCTCTCTCTCTCTCTCTCTCTCTCTCTCTCTCTGTGTGTCTCTCTCTCTCTCACCTGTTCCAGGTTGTCTATAGATCTGCAGAGTGGCTGGAGTTGGTCTCCTGCGACGGATCTGAGGGAAACACACAAGTATGTAATGGTTTATCTTCAACTTCCCTCTGATTCATCAGCCGGTGGAAATTGTTGTTGTATCGAAACTGAAACCTTTTAAAGCTGAAAACTTGCATGTTCTTTTTAATTGTGGTATTTTAACAATCTAGACTCGTTTAGACTCATCTAGTCACATTAGTTGGGCTTTAAAAACATTTAAAAAATCCTTGTCCAACTCAAATTTAAACAGGAATATCAACAGGAGTTGATCATCCCAGCTTTTCCGACGCCATAAAAACGCGGTCCTGCATATTTGTGTGACACTTAATTGAGCGGATTTCATTAATCACTCAAAGTTGTTCAAGTGCCTCCTAAAAATACTACAGCCCACTTCAAAGTTTTAGTGGGCATTTCACTTTTCAGATGCACAACATCCACATGGTCCATGGAAACAAGAGGAGGGGACAGCGCGTGCTACAAATCAGCCACTTCTGTTTCACTAACCCTCGACGTAAAGTCCTTAAAATCCTCATTGGATCTCAGGCGAAGGGAATCAGGAATGTAAATGTTCATCGTCACGCCGGACGGGACACTTGTTTTTTTTTACGAGACGCTACCTCGTAAAACCACAGCAGAAGCGCTCCTTCACGCAACGGGGGCCCAGAGGCCCTGATTCGTCTCTGTTCATTACCCGTTTCCTCAGACACAAACTATTTCCTGTTTCCATCCAGCAAAGCGCTCAGGAGGCCCGAGAGAGAGCGGCTTAAACTCCCACACGCAACGTCCGTGTTACCTTTTATAAATACACATACAATTTAATTTAAAATTTAATTTAATCTTAAGAAATATCAGGTTGTTGGTGGTCCTGTGTTTCCCAGAATGCCTTTCAGCGCTCCCACGCCGGGAGGACGGGCGTGAACTTCAGCTGCAGATCCTTCGCGATGGGAGTGAATTTATCTTTGTGGACATTGACGTACTTGTGAAGAAAAAAAAAAAGAATTTATGGTAATTATAAAGCGTCTGCTTACAAATATTAGTCAAACGTGCGCTCAAATGTGACGCGTGTGACACACAGACACACAAACGGCAGTTTTCACGAGGCCGACTCGTGCGCACACGCACCCCCACACAGAAAATTCCAGATAAGATGACACACGGAAGCCTTATTCGGCCCTCGTAGAGCACACACACACACACACACACACACACACACATTGAGATACACTCACGTGTTCGGCGGCCTGCGGGTCCAGTTGTCCCTGCAGCGGAGGAACAGCAAACTGGATCTTTTTTGGACTGCTGGGCTCCATTATGACTGAGTGAGAGGTCGAAGGAAAGACGGGCGGAAAGAGAGAGCATGTGTGTGTGTGTGTGTGTGTGTGTCTGTGTGAGTGTGTGTGTATGTGTGTGTGTGAGTGTGTTAAGGAGGGAGGGAGTAGAGATGGAGGGAGTGGCCTTCTGTCAGCCGACGGCGTCCATTATCACTAATTGACAGAGAGAGAGAGAGAGAGAGAGAGAGAGAGAGAGAGAGAGAGAGAGAGAGAGAGAGAGAGAGAGAGAGAGAGAGAGAGAGGGAGAGATTCTCCACAGCAGAATGAATGTTTAATGGTACCAAAAAAAAAGAGGTATTCAGATCCTCTACATGTGTAAAAGTACCAATAACACAATCATATTGCCTCGTAGCTCCAAGAAGAAAAGCAGCCTTGTTCTCAGCTTCCTCTCAACGTCAACATATAACGTAACTGGACAGGAAGGGGATTCAAAATTGTTCCGTGCGTAACTACAAATACCGTAAACTCTCAAATACGTACTCCAGTAAATCTACATTCTACCTCAGCAAAAGAGCACATGTACGGTAACAGTAATAATCCTCCTCCTCATTCTTATTATACACCTTTTCTCATTCAGTGTTGTGTGGGAATCTTCATCTGCATCGCGGTTTGTATTCTTTTGAATTTGATGACAATCTTGTTTTTCGATAGAATCGCTTGACGACCTAAAGAACAAAAAGGCTGGATGGGTTTCAGAAGAACTTAAACGCTCCACAGTGTCCCAGTTTGACTGCATATCCACACCATAATATCACTTTAGTTCTTCATTGATGGGATGGGATTACGGAAATACATTTATACTTAATGAACTTCTTCTGTGTGTTGGCAGTGGTTGTGGAAACATCTGGAGAGACTTAGTGGCCACTGTAGGAGGAACAAACCACGCACACAAATCGCACAAAGAGCCTCTTTGTTGCGTTTTTGTGTCGTTGGAAACTTCTCTGATTTGTGAAGGTGAGACAGAAAACGGTTGTTTGTGGTGAAAACGTCTTTCTGTCGTACTGTAGAAGTCACGTAGTTTTAAAAACAGTTTAAAGGTCGAGTGTTTGCAGTGGATTAGTTAATCAAAGGGAAAGAATGGTCTTTGACAGCAATAGTTATTATAGCAATTTATTACATTAAAACACAAAGTAGCAGATTCAGAGTCCCTGTCTTAATTTGTATTTAGTTTAATTGGATTTATATTAATGGATGCTTATGGACACGTGTGCAAATGAACCTCTGAAACACACATAATAAACAATCCACCACTTTATAAACTCTATCATATGTTTGCATAAATAAAATAATCTGAAAGGAAAGTAAAAAATAAATGATCCCATACGATAAAATATAGAACCACTATGCTGTTATAAGTTATTTGCCATCAGTCCGTTCATAATAAATACCAAAACACGCATTTTGATGAACTCAATACCAGGAAGCCCCGTCTTAAATAGTATTACTGTTACATGTTACAAGGCGGCACCAAAACAACTCTTTTTAAAAATAAGACACGAAAACAAAAATACACATTGATATCAGTTTCACAATCGTCGGCACGTTACCCACCGCAGCGCCTCGTTCAGAGCACCGACATTCAAAAGGAGCATTTCCTTAAGTCTAAAGTGCAGAACAGCGACAAGTTGTTTCCGTTAATCGTTTGCGCTCCAATAACTGAGAAAACACCCGACTGGAGGATCGATCGGAAGAGTTCAGATGATTCAGCAGCCGTGCCGGGAGGTGGAGGTCCGAGCGGTTTCCTGCCGGCCGGCTGTCGATGTTTCGCTGGGGTCAGGTGACCTTTTCAAGCAGCGAATCACCCGGAATCATCCCGCCGTTACGGAGCCAGATGTTTGCGTGTTTCTCGGCTGGATTCGACTAAAAGAATCAGTGGCGGGAAACAAGATTTGTGAATCGTAGATTTTGCGACAACCTGTCAGCGTTCCACTGCTGATCAATGAAAGTGAAAGTCAGATTTCTAAAGAAGTGACCCCCCCCGATAGACGAGGTTCTTTTGCTGCGCTGTTGGAAAACCTGGAGGCAGTTTGAGACACGGCACAGAGATGCTGGTAGCAGCTCCGTTTTACCCTCAATACTTCATGAAGCACTTGTGTAAATACGAGAGCTCGACACACTGCAGCCGGAGAAAGCGAACGATCAAAACAACAACAGAAATACTTTGTTTGCGTTTTGTCTTCTTGTGCTTCCCGTCTCTTTAAGAACAAAAGGCCGACTCAAACGCAAAAAGGCAGCAACTCGAAGACATTCACGCGGATCCGGGACGTCAGAAACTCCCGATGCGACTCGGTTGAACGACGGAGAAGAAGCTCTGCTGCGGGGAAGAAAAAAAAAAAAGAGCGTTTGGCACATTTTAACGTTTGTGCAAACTTTGGCATCTAAAGAGCCGTCAGCCGACTGTGGCTGCGACAGGAACTGAGACCCGGGAACCTTTTTTTTTTTTTTTTACCAGCGTGGTTCCGTCCACAGGAGACGCCTCGGATCAAAACAACCTCCCCGCTCCTCCGGCGCCGCCGCAACCTCCGAGTGAGAGCATCTCCCACCTGGACACCCGCGCCGTGTCTCCGGCGCGCACGGAGACGCTCGCGGTCGGTACAAAGCGCACGTGTTTGGCATCAGCTCGCCTCGGAGAACGAGAGGGACGGATCCTCCCGGAGCGGGTCCGCCGGCTGGTGTCCCTGCGTGGTGGAGACGACGTCGTCAACGTTGTTGTTGTTGTTGTTGACCTCTCTGGGCGGTCTTCAGATGGACAGGTCGGTGTCTGTGTCGGTGGGCGTGGTCTTTGGGCTGTCCGGCCTCTCTTCAGGGATGGACGAGTCTCCGTTGAGCGTTGGCAGCAAACCTGTAAAGCACACAAGTTATTTAGGACCCGTTTTATCTGCATGTGTACATCTCGTTCCTCCTGGTGGAACGAGTCCTGAGATCTGAGATATTCTATATTCTAAGTATGAACGCATCATCGTTTCATCTTTCAGTAACATCAACAACAGCAAGATTCGGCGTCTTACGTTCAGCGTCGTAAAGCGAGCTGTCGGAGAACGTTCGGGTCCTGCGCTGACTTGACTTCTGACCTCCACTCGAGTACTCCTTCAGCACGCCGGACCTGAGCAGAAGAAATAAATCCATATGAATACAATCACGTTGTGTCTGTCCAAATGTCACGCATGGGTTTATGGGCTCGGCAAATTAATCTGTCTCACGTGCACTGCTGCCCCCTGGAGGCCAAAGCGAATCATTCATTAATACAGAAAGGTTTTAAAGAGCATAAAAGTCCTGATGATCTTCTTTGTTCTTAAATCATTTAGTTTTTAATGTTTTGCAGTTTAAAGTTACTCGGTACGGTGTGTTTTAACTCACCTGTCAAAGCTGTATGTTCCAGGGTGACTAGTTGACCGTTTCAGCTGGGCGGGCGACACAAAGGCAGAAGAGAATACACGTTGGTACTAAATAATGGAGGATGTTATAGAAATGTCACAAAAGGAAAGAAAGTGGGGTTTGGCTACGAGCGCAACAAAGGTCACTAATGTCTACAACTCCCTGACTCGTCTCTTCTA